>NW_026652278.1:24692997-24737459 GCF_009828535.3 Hylobates moloch
AAATTAGCTGGGCATAGTGTACATGCTTGTAATCCCAGCTACTTGGGAGGCTGAAGCGGGAGAATAGCTTGAACCCAGGAGGTGGATGTTGCAGTGAGCCAAGATCATGCCACTGCACTGCAGCCTGGGCAACAGAGTGATACTCTGTTTCAACAACAACAACAAAAAAGATACCTGCACGTGTATGTTCATTGCTGCACTACAGTGAAGACATAGATTCAACTTAAATGCCCATCAATGATAGACTGATTAAAGACAATGTGGTATATATAGACCACAGTATACTATGCAGCCGCCATAAAAATAAAAGAGATTACGTCCTTTGCAGGGACATGGATGGAGCCGGAACCATTATCCTCAGCAAACTAATGTAAGAACAGAAAACCAAATACCACATGTTCTCACTTATAAATGAGAGCTGAATCATGAGAACACATGGATACATGGGGGCAGGTAACAACACACATGGAGGCCTGTCAGGGTGCAGTAGAGGGAGGGAGAGCATTGGGAAGATGCTGGGCTTAATACCTAGGTAATGGGATGATCTATGGAGTAAACCACCATGGCACACATTTACCTATGTAACAAATCTACACATCCTTTACATACATATACCCCTGAACTTAAAAGTTGGAAATTTTTTTTAAAAAGTAAATAATGTAACTGCAACAGGGTTTGCTGAGGAATCTGTCATTATTTCCAGACTATGATACAAGGATGGCATTTTTGTACCTTAAAGAGGGCTTCTAGGCCTTGACTGTGTGTGTGTGTATGAGAGAGAGAGAGAGAGAATGAATGAATGAGTGTGTTTGCTGGGGGAAGTGTTGCCAGTGAAACTTTTAGTACCTTATAGAAATATAGAAATAGGACTCAGCCACTCTTGTGATATGAAAAATACCAGCAAGCAGCTAGTAATTTTGTTATATTTTTCAGCTGTATGATTTTATGTTTCATATAGCTAAGCAGCATTATGCCAAAGACCATGAGATTTGTTGACATTGTTAGAAAATGTTGTATGAGTGAGGTGCTTGAAATGATCCCCCTTGGCCGGGCACAGTGGCTCAGGCCTATAATCCCAGCACTTTAGGAGGCTGAAGCAGGCAGATCATGAGGTCAGGAGTTCGAGACCAGTCTGGCCAACACAGTGAAACCCTGTCTATACTAAAAACACATACAAAAAATAAATTAGCTAGGTGTGTTGGTGTGCACCTGTAATCCCAGCTACTTGAGAGGCTGAGGCAGGAGAATCGCATGAACCCAGGAGGTGGAGGTTGCAGTGAGTCATGATGGCACCACTGGACACCAGCTTGGGCAACAGTGTGAGAATCCATCTCAAAAAAAAAAAAAAGAAAGAAAGAAAAAGAAATGATCCCTCTCCCTCAGTACTGGAACGCACTTGGGTGTTGGGTTGAAAGAGAAGTACAAAAGAGATTCTTCCCTAACTTTTCTTTCTGGAAAACTCAGGAAAACATTGAGCACCTAATGTGTTAAAAATCTATAACAAACACTTAATTTTAAAAACTATGAATAAATGATCGAAATCTATTTTAAGCAGTTTTGTTTACTCTGGCATATTAATTGTGGTGGCCAGAAGGAGAGAGTGGAGGTCTGCCTGAAATGCTTTTGACATCCTGTCCAGCACCTATACACCTTCACCCTCTCTTCCCACAAGCTGAAATGTATAATTGTCATGTCTTAATCATGAATTATGCATGAATCATGATTGTGGTCGGATATTTTGACCTCTAAATTCAGAGATGATGTTTTAATTTAGCAACTGGGAATTCATATTTATTTATTTTCATTTTTCACAGATGTAATACACTTCCTGGGAGAACAGAGTATTCCAGGGCCCTTTGAATTATAGATGACATCTGGGATCTCATTGAAAAATGAATCTAGGGCTCTCAATTCTACTGCAGCCATTGAATGAGAAAGGAACAATTCACATATTGCCAAGTTGTCTGGAGCTCATAATTTTATATATTTCAATATAGAGATACCATCTTATGTCAATCAGAATGGCAGTTATTAAATAGTCAAGAAACTACAAATATTGGTGAGGCTGTGAGAAATAGGAATGCTTTTTACAATGTTGGTGGGAATGTAAATTAGTTCAACCATTGTGGAAGACAGTGTGGTAATTCCTCGAAGATATAGAACCAGGAATACCATTTGATCCAGCAATCCAATTACTGGGTATATACCCAAAGAAATATAAATCATTCTATTGCAAGGATACATGAATGCAAATGTTCATTGCAGCACTGTTCACAATAGCAAAGACATGGAATCAACCTAAATTCCCATCAATGATAGACTGGATAAAGGAAATGTGGTACATATGTACCATGAAATACTATGCAGCCATAAAAAGGAATGTGATCATGTCCTTTGCAGAGACATGGATGGATCTAGAAGCCATTGTCCTCAGCAAACTAACATTCAAACAGAAAACCAAACAACGCATATTCTCACTTATAAGTGGGAACTGAACAATGAGAAAACCTGGACACAGGGAGGGGAACAACACACACTGGGGACTGTTGGGGAGGGCAGGGGCAGGGAGAGCATCAGGATAAAACGCTAATGCATGTGGGGCTTAGATTATCAATTGATAGGTGCAACAAAACACCAGGGCACATACTTACCTATGTAACAAATCTGCACATCCTGCACATGTATCCCAGAACTTAAAAATAAGTATAAAAAAGAAATCAACCCAACAAGGCAGGTTAGTAAGATGAGCAACACTTGAATGAAAGTGTTAATATATGGTGCATTTCCAGTTTTTGTATCTTTTAACTTAAAGGTGGGTCATGATTCATGTGAGAGGATCAGCTAAAACTTTAATACAATTTCTGAAATTTCTCTGGCCTGAAGAACTAGGGGAAGAATTTGGAACAACCTTAGCTTACAATCACTAGAAAATGAGGGGAGAATCCCAGGGACAAGACAATCAGAGTAAGAACAAAAACTATTGCCTAAGTCTCCATTTCTGAAACATGCAAATGTGTAGCAAACTGCAAATAGCCAAGCTACGGATAAAAACTTAGCTGAGATTTTAGCTACCCCAAAGACATTTTGAGGTTCAGTCTAACTGACTTATTGTGTGTTATACACACACACATTCCATTTAAAGGCACTTAAAATAATAAATGTGTAACATTCACAATGTGTATAATGTGATACAAAATTACTCTACCTGTGAAGAAAGAGAAAAATGTGCCCCATTCTCAAAAGGAAAGATAATCAGTATACAGTGATCTTAAGATGACAGAGATGTTGGAATTAGCCAGCAAGGATTTTATAAAATATTATTATAAGTATATTCAGTGAAATTAAAGACAATATTATTTTAATAGATGTAAGGAAAATCAGCAAACAGAAAGTGCGTAAAAGAGCCCAATAACACTTAGAATTGAAAAATTTAGCAATATGAAATTAAGGCTTAAAGACTTGTTTAATTTCATAAAGGACATTAAAAAGTCAAAAATCAAGATCATGAAACAATAGAAATTATCCAATGACACAAATATGAAAGGAAATAAAAACTCATAAAAGTCAAAGACTTACAATCATATAAGAAAATATCAAATTATTTAACATATACGTGATTTGAATCCCTGAGGAAGAGTGAGAAAAATAAGTAAAATGTATCCAAAGAAATATCTGAAAACATCACAAATTACAGAAACATAAATTTATAGATTCACCAAAACATCATGGTAGATTTGCTGAAAAACAAGCAAAATCTTGAAAACAGCCAGATAAAAATGATACACAATGATAAACAATGATTTGAAAAATGTTTTAAAACTTCTCATTAGAAACTATAGAGTCCAGGTAATGATGCAACAGTCACTTGAAAGTAGTTGTGTGTGTGTATGTGTGTGTGTGTTTGTGTGTGCTCACATGTGCATGCATGCACGTGTTTGTAGGGTGACAGTAGATACTGTCAGATTTGTATATCTGGCATAAATAAGAATGAAATACATATATTTGTATGGTAATTTTTATCCAGCTGTTATATTGTGAAATATATATTTGGTCTTTGACCCTGTTTCCTGGCATACAATTCCTTAAATCCTTAGACGCCCCAAAGTAATGTCTTTTGTTCTCTGATGAGTTTAATGATGTCTGGCAGCCCCTACGTAGCTTCAGAATGGGAGTTGGTCACTAGAAAGAAGGGACGATTAGAGGGCTTAGACTTTCTGCCCCACTCCTGAACCTCCAGGGAGGGAAGAGGGGATGAAGATTAAGTTGATTATCAATAGATAATGGTTTAATCAATCATACTTAATGACGCCTTCATAAAAAAAAAAAAACATAAGGACAGGGTTCAAAGAGCCTCCAGGACAGGTGAACACATGAAGGATCCTTAAGGATGACATAGCCAGAGACGGCATGGAAGCTCCACACCCCTTCTTCCACACCTTGTACTGTGCATTTCTCATATGTATCCTTTGTAATGTCGTTTATAATAAACTTGTAAATGTAAGTATATCCTTGAGTACTTTGAGCCGCTCTAGTAACTTAATTGAACCTAATTACATGAGGCAGGGGGTGTGTTTTTGTGAAGGGGTCATGGAACTCTCAGTTTATAGCCAGTTGGTCAGAGAAAGACAGATAAAACAACCTGGAGCTTGTGATTGGCATCTGAAGGGGCTGGTGGGCAGTCTTGGGGGCTAAGCCCTCAATCTGTAGGATCTGATGCTACCTTTGGGTAGATAGTGTCAGAATTGAACTGTGTTAGAGGACATCAAGCTGGTGCCCTGTGCAGAATTGATTGCTTGCTTGATGTGTGACCACACATCTGGTCACAGAAGTCTTCTGTGTTGGTTGTAGTGGTATGAAAGAATAAAACACTTTGGGTTTGTTTTTTGTACTCTCAGACCATCATATGTGCAGTACAGTAAAGCATAGTTTAGTTAAGGAGCAAGAGTCATAAAACCAGAGGATGACTCAGTTCTTTAGAAAATAAATGACAATTAGATATGGTAAATACAACAGAATATATTTACTTCTCTTACTACCGTAGAATATATAGGATGTTAAAACATGTTATAACATTGACCTGGATGTTTATCACATCTGTAAGATGAGAAAGATTGGAGAGTTAAAGGATCTATGGGGTTGCACAGTTTCCACATTTTACATGAGGTGGTACAATATATTGACTCAGAAATCTGTGAAGACTTAAAAATACTTTTTGTATGACCCAGAGAAACTTATCTTTAAAAAGAGTACAAATGGGCATGAATAAAAATCATCAGACAAATTAAAATGAAATTCTAACACTTCTTCAAGTAATACAAAAGAAGTAAGAAAGGAATAATAAGGAAAAGATAAGAAACAATAAAGGTGACAATAAGAAAACAGTAAATCAAAGGAATATTCATACATTCAACAAGATAAAAATTACATTAAGTGGAATAGCATATGCAATCAATAAATATCACAGAGATTATTAGAATGATGGAAAAGAACCAACTCTGTCTTGTCTATTAGGGATATCTTCAAATATTCAGACACAAATAGGCCAAAAATAGAGTATTATACCATATAAATGATAATCAAAATACATCTGAAGAGCCTATATTAATAGCAAATAAAACAGGCTTCAAAATAAAGAAATACTAGCAGAGCTATTTCATAATGTCAAAGTATGAATTAGGAATAAAATCATAAATGTACATGTGCTTAATAGCAAAATTATATGAGGCAAAAGCTGACAGATTTAAAGGAAAAATAAACATTTACAATCTCAAATGAAATTTTTATCTGACTTTCAGTTATGTACATAATAACTAGACCAAAAAGAAAAAACAGACATAGATAATCTGAGCAATACTGTCAACTACTTTTAACTAATTAATGTTTATAGAACACTGAACTCAAATGCCAGACAAAATAAATATACCATCTCAGATATCTCAGTAGTCATTGGTTTCTCTATTTTAATAGTTTCCATTTATCTCCTGAGTTTTCACATATGATTACACATAATGATCTTATTTTCCTTTAACTGTTTTAACATACTAGTGATAGCTATTTTAAACCTCTTATCTGCTAATTCCAATGTCTAGATCCTCTTTGAGCCTTTTTATCCTTATTGTCATTTCTCTTGGTTTATGTGTCACACTTTATTGCTTTATCATATTTTTAATTTATGTTGGAAATTGTGGATGTTGCATTGCTGAGAGTCTGCTTGCTGTCTTCTATTAAGAAGTGTTTTTTCTTGTAGTTATTTAAATTTTGACAGATCAGCTTGCTCTATCTAAGCTTGGTCTTAGGCTTTATAGTGTTGGAGTTAAATAGTCCTTACCTAGAGCTAGAGTAGCCCTGCTCTTTAAGGTCTGGCTTTTTGTATTTTTAACGTATTTATTGGGATGGGAAGTAAGATTGAGCTACTCTGAATGCCAGTATCTCTCAACACTGTACTGTCTCTCAGTCCAAAGTAGCTTTTTTTTCTGCCAGGCTTCCTTGGTTCTCACTTGCACATATGCAGCTAATTACTAGGTCAAAGTCTTAAAGGAACTCTTATTTAAGTTTCTCAAGGTCTTTGGCAATTAAGTTTCCTTGTCTATGTAACCTTGCCCACAAAATGCAAATAGCCTCAGCAGCTCCATACATCATTTCTGTTTCTTCCATTCATTGAAAGCAAAATGAATGAAGGGAAGCTCTATGTTTGGCATTCACTTCTCTGTATGGAAAGTGTCTTAAGTCATGGAAAATATAGAGCTCACCTCATTTCTTTCCTTTGCTCATGAGTCAGAGTCCTATGCTTTATCTTACTCAACATCTAAAAACAGTTGCTTCGTAGTTGGTCTGGTTTTGTAGTTATTTAAAGAAAGAGGTTAGATCTGCCATCTGTTGCTCTGTCATGGTTGTCACTGGAATCCAGATGAGCAATTTAAAAGGAATTATAAATAAGATTAAAAATAAAACAAAATAAAATTTGTATTAAATATGTATCAACTTCACATTGGTTGAAGAAGAAAAAATATGACATGTTAGAATGATATATTACAAGTAGGTACAAATAATCACATCTTTTCTTACCCTTGTCATGCTTATGCCTATTGTCTTTTTATAGCCATTTTCTAGTAATGTGTAGTAATGATCTGGAACTAATGATTAAGCTAGTGAGAGCTGACAAACCTGCATATCTAAAATAATAACTAAATGAAAAACTATGATATGGAGAACATTTTCTTTTTTCATTTTTTTATGGTGTACTATATCATGGAATGTCATTGGGTATGAGTGCTTTGTTTTGTGGGTAAGGTTGAGGAAATCTGTCAGAAAAAGACATTCAACCAAATAGCCCATCACTGAAGAACATAAGGCAATGGAGGACAGTGAAGGAAAATTTCTAAATTGACTATGTTATTGTGACAAAATTTCTGTTCCCTGAGTTTTCTCACAATACAGTCTGGAGACCAAAGAATACTTGGGAAATGAGTTGGAAATGCAGTTTCCTATAAACTTTTCACCATCAAATTCTGATTTAATTTCAGTAACTCTGAGTGGAGCCTGGGAATCTGATTTTTAAAATAAGTTTACTAGGTGTTTTTTACTCAGGTATTGCATTAGTCCATTTTCACACTGCTATAAAGATACTGCCTGAGACTGGGTAATTTATAAAGGAAAGAGGTTTAATTGACTGACAGTTCTGCTGGGCTGGGGAGGCCTCAGGAAACATAATCATGGTAGAAGGGGAAGCAGGCACCTTCTTTACAAGGTGGCAGGAGAGAAGTGAGCGAGGGCACAGGAAAAACTACCATTTATAAAACCATCAGATCTCATGAGAGTTCACTCAGTATCATGAGGACAGCATGGGGGAAATCGCCCCCATAATCCAGTCACTTCCTCCCAACAGTTCCCTCCCTCAACACCTAGGGATTACAATTCAAGATAAGATTTGGGTGGGGACACAAAGCCTAACCATATCAGGTATGTTTTGCCAAAATTTGAAAAAAAAAAAACCATATGTATATATAATTTCTTCTCTGGTATGTGTTAGTGTGTTTGTGTTTGCATTAAAAACATTACACGGACCAGTAATATGAAAAGGCATATATTATCAAAATAAATGGTATGTAATTTCTACTTAATATCTTATATTGTAAATACTTTCTCTTAAAGTTGTAGTGATGTTTCAGATAATTTTATCCTCTTGAGGCATTTTTACATCTGATTTTCACCATTTCATGTGATCTAAATGAGAACATAGGCACTATGCTTATTTAAAGTTGGAGAAATTGAGGACCAGCAATGTTAGAATTGCTTGTCTAAGCCAGTCGGGGATGGTATAGCTAATCATGGCTCTGAGACCAGGACTATAGTTCATCTCAATCTCCTTGGGGGATGGACATGTCAGTCACAGGGTGTCTAAAGAGCGTCCAGCCCCAGCACACGCACACAGACTTGAAACAGTACATCCTATTCTTTGATGTCTGTAGCCAAATCTAAGCCAGTTTAGCTTTGGGGCAGGCTTTTGTGAGCCTCCCCATTGTTGTTTTTGGAGTTAATCAGTCTTCTAAAGAAAACTGGAATTATTCTCTCAATGTAATTCTTTCAATTGCCTAGCTTTCAGGTCTGATTTCTACTCCTCTGCTGAACACCTACCACGTTGACCCCTTATGTCACAGGATGAGGACCTTATTACTTTAAGAAATGCAGAAGTTACCTAATCTAAACAACTCACTTCCTCACAGAAGAACCCAGTGGCAGAGAATGTACAGACTAAAAGGCTATGCCATTGGCCATTTAGAAACAGAGCCAAGGCCAAGTTGTACGTCTCTTATGCCACCACAGTAGGATAGAAGGAACCCAGACATGAAAAGCATAGCTGTCTTCGAGTTCAGCATCTTCAATATACAGACTCTGTAATCTCAGCAACTCACCTAACCCCTCAGAGTCTCAGTTTTGTGGACTGTGAAATGAGAATGATGGCAAATATCTTCTGAGGCAGTTGGCTGAATTTAAGGTAGCATTCGTCAACAATGGGTACTCTGTGTATGCTGGTTCCCTTCCCTTTGTGTAGACCAACTTTGGATTGAGTCTTTACTCATCTAGTTCAATAGCAGTGATCCTGCTTTTTACCAAATGGTATACTATCTTTTTTAAGGTTCTTTGGCATTTTAAAAGCAATGCACTACTGCCTGTGAATCTAGTTCAAGTATTTCAAAAAACTGAGACATTATGCCCAATGAACCCAACTGACTTCAGCCGCTACCTCCGTGGCCTGATGACACTCTGAGACCGAGGGTCTGGGAGGAGGTGCTGCTTCACCTCCTGCCTATGGAGATGGAGTTTAGCCAGCATCAAGTCCACCTGGGCCATAATTCTTACTACTTCCTCCAAGGAGGCACCCATTACCCTCTCAAGATCATTTTGGCCCCATCAAAGGAAAACGTGAAGGACATAAAGATAGATAGTGAACATGTGCATAATGGTGGTGATTCCAATAGGACTCAAGACCCATTTCCCCTGCTGTTCATTTATAGAAAATGAGAGGTGTCTTCCTTAACAAAAGACAAAATGAGTCTCTAAATTGTTTTCTGAGTCTATTCCAAAGGCTTCTTATCTACATAAGTGCCAATCACATGAAGATAGTATGATTTGAAAATATCAAATATTCTACTCCATCTCTCTTAAACTTCTGGAAATGAGCTATTTGCCTACATTTTGAAGATCATCATACATGGCAGTGATTGCTTATTTTTATTTGTTTGATTATTTATTTGCTTATTTGTTTGTTTGAGTCTGAGTGGTATATTAGTAGAACACTTGACTGCAGTTAAATTGTTTACTCACCATCCCTCAAACCTTAGGGCTGGAGGAAGCCATAAAAAATCACATCATCTCTCCCAGAATTTATACAAAAGTGAAAACATTTTAGGGGCTGCTGAAGCCAGAGTGAGTTTTTGCTGTAGAAAGAAAACAGAAAAAGGAGTTATCCTCTGCTCTACAGCTCAGATTTCATTTCCTGAGTTGGACATTCAGTTCAGAAAGAGAAAATGCACAGCCATGCACTTGCCAGTGACACCTATCATGGGGCAGAAATCCCAAGCAAAAGGCTCGTGGTGCTGCATATTCATGGATGCAAATCAGGCCCCAAGGCTATAGCACTTGGCTCTGAGATTTCAAATCTGGGTATTAACAGGGATTCCTTCAAGTTTCTATGAATATTAACCAGGAGGGGTATGTCAAACATGCAGTGAGTGCATGTAGAAACTTTTCTTCCAGTCTATTTGAAAAATTAAGCTCTGGTTAGAAAAATGCTCCACCTTCCCATTTAGCCCCTTTGTGATGTAGGGTGGTTCAGGGCTTTGGTTTTGAAAGAGAACTGGGGAGCACTGGGCCATGGACTTTCAGAGTCACCAAGCAAACCACATACTGTAACCCCAAAGGGCAGGGTAGGAACCCGGATTGTTACTGTCACATTCCCAGCTATTAGCACAGTGTCTACACTAATACATAATACCTACACTAATACTAATATCTAATACAGTGGCTCCCTGTATTAGGTATTTATTGCTGCATAACAAATTGCTCCAAAATTTAGAGACTTAAAATTACATTTATTATCTCACAATTTCTGTACATTAGATAACCTTATCACAAACACAAAATATAGGTACTATTCACGAACAGCCCTTGGCATAGAGTTGAATATGCGCCATTCCATTAAAACCCTCATGTCAGTCCTATGAGGTGGTCACTATTATTTGTCCTCCTTATAGGAAAGGAACCTAGGGCTTGGAGAACTGAGTGTCTCCGCAAGTCACAGTGCTAATCTGAGTTAAACCTGGTATTCAAACTCTGGCAATGTGACTCTGAAGTGTATACATTTAGCCACAGCCTTACTATTACGTTCCTAAAATAAAATCTTTGGAGTCTCTCAGTCTGGAGGAATGTATGCAGGTATTTGGGCTTTGTAGGCATGGCTTAGCTGGGTCCTCCAGCTCTGGATCTTTCATAAAGTCATTGTAAATTCAAGGCTTGATTAGGGGGAAACTACTTCCTTACTCATTCACATAGCTGTTGGTAGGATTCAATTTCTCAGGAGCTGTTGGTAAGAGGACTTGTGGATCTCTCCACAGAGCACATTGCAACATGGCAACTTGCTTCATCAGAGAGAAAGCAAGAGGTCAAGGGAGAGCATGCTAGCAAGATGAAAAGACCAGTCACATGGCTGGTATACAATTAAGCATCTTGTCTACAGTTGTACAAACTCATCAAATTGAAGACTCAGGACCAGTTTTTTAAAAGGCTGACATGAGACCTCTCTGTAATATCTTTACACATTTTCTGTAAATTAAAAACTATTCTAAAATAGTTTATTAAAACCTTATTTAAAAGAGTTTCAGTGGAGATTTCAAAACTAATAGCAAACATTCTAGAAATGCGGCAGGGACGTTTTACAATCTTATTGAATCTCCATGTAAAACTAGCCAGAAAATCTAGGTAGAAGAACTCAAAACCTATGGATCACATTTTCAACCAAACTAGGTGATAAGATTATTCACAAAGCCCAAAATGGAGGTACTAATCAAAAAACACAAAGTAGAGGTACTAATCATGAACAGCCTTTGACATAGAATTGAATATGCAATATCCCATTAGAACCTTCACCTCAGGCCTATGAGGTGGGTACTAGTATTTGTCCTCCTCATAAAGAAGGAATCCATGGTTTAGAGGGCTAAGTGTCTTCACAAGTCACATGCTAATTATAGGTCAACCTGGTATTCAAACTCAGGCCATGTGACTACATATTATGTAAGTTTAGCCATGATCTCTTCTTTTGTGTTCCTAAAATCTCTGAAGTCTTACAGTCTGGAGGAATGTGTGCAGGTATTTGAAAACAGAAACATACATGGGCTGTTTACAAAGCCTCAGTGAACTCAGATTACTTTGATGCTAGGACCCAAAAGCCAGCGAATTGCTCTCAAGACTGGATGATATTTTCTTCTTCCCATTTCTTTCTTTTTTCCCCCATCAAGAATGATGTCTGACTTTAGGAGCCTGAGGGAGGAAAATTGTTTAAGCCTAGTAATTTGAAACCAGCCTGGGCAACATATGGAGACCCATCTCTACAAAAATAAATTTTTAAAAAATTAGTTGAGCTTGGTGGTGCACACCTGTGGTCCCAGCTACATGGGAGGCTGAGGTGGGAGGCTGAGGTAGGAGAATCACTTGTACCCAAGAAGTTGAGGCTGCAGTTAGTGGTGGTCACACTACTGCACTCCAGCCTGGGTGACAGAGCAGGACCCCGTCTGGGAAAAAAAAAAAAAGATATCTGAACATTTGTGTTTTTTTCTGTTGAGTTTGGAATTTGAGTTATCATACAGCTTCTGGTGCCCAGTATTCTAACATCAGTTCAGTGGACTATTTTTATTTCAGCCCACGTTTGAGAGAATAAGATAATGGTAATGTAAAGATGGCTGACTTTATTTCTTCTTAAAGAATATTATACTTTTGACGATTTGTGGAATTTTGTAAATTTAGCAAAATTTGTGTTTGGAAGTCCTACCACTATTGAGTCTTCTTCATCATCAGCTGGGGTTCCGTGTTCCCCAGAAATCTCCTCTCATCTCTAGTATCCTGATTCACATGGAGATATTACTAACTTACTGTTTTACCCATTTAATACGTACCAAGTGCCAGGCACTACATTAATATCTTCTCATGTTATCTTTTATTGTTTACTTCAGTCTTACATAGTAGAAATTTTTAGTCCACTTGAATAATAAACTATGGGTCAGAGAAACTTATCCTGTGTCCCATAGGATTCAAAATCATGTCTGTTTAGTTCTTAGGACTCCAGATAATCACTTCTTTTTACCTTCTTTTTACATGGAGGACATGTGTAGTTTTGGCTATAGGCACACGAGACTGATCCTGATGGAGGATTAGCGGGCATGTCCCCTCACTACTCTCCCATATGAGTTGGGTGTTTTTGAGTATTGGATGTGCTATTCACTCTTATTGAGAGAACAGCTTTCTACCAGAGATTCAGAGACTCTTCAGGACTAGTTCTTTTTTGGGAAGGATTAGCCACCTCCCTTCTACCGGACTTACTAGGAATCCCTAAGATAGAATCAAGATGCCCTATGTGAGGAAGAAGGGAAGACCATTTGATTGAGAATTTAGTGTACTTTAGGCTATTTGCTAAACTTTTTCAGACCTATCTCACAAGAATCCTATCCCTATTTTCCTTTATTGTGCTTAAACATTTATAGAAGTTGGGATAAAGTATATGGGTAGAATAAATACAAACAAGATAATGCAGTAGTGGAATATTAAACATTCTCGGCTTTTTCGTGATTATCAATATTAAATTGAAGCTTTTTCTGAACTTGGTAACTGTGAAACTTTTTAACATCTGCCAAATCTGGAAGTAAAAGCATTTTTTTCTGACTTGTCTTTTAGATGATACTTTTAAACAAATTTTCAGTGTTTACTTAAGACACTCTTTTTATCTGTCTTGTCCCCTTGCTTTGAAGATAAGAATTACATGGTTCTGAGTTCTGTTATTTCCACCTTTCCTGAAAGGTGTAGAAAGAACACAGAGGGACTAAGCACTTGTCACAGTATCCTGGGGTTTGAGTCACTCAGAAATTTTATAAGGTAGATCTCTCAAAGAAGATCAGGGATTGCAAATAATGCCTCCCTCTTATTTCTAATTTGGAATGCATTAATTATTTCTAACCTCCATGTAGAACACTATTTGGGGAAGTCTGTGTCACTTTTTAGAATTTCTACAACTCAGGGCTTCAGATGGGTTACCATCTGTAGCATTGCGTCAGATTGAATGAATCGCTCTCAGACAGATTTCAAGTCCATTAAGGTCTGGGGAAATATCATTCGAAGGGCCTTAAGATTAACTGATTTTCTTGTCTTCGAAGGAAACAAGTGAACATTTAAACAGAAGGATGTCAGCCAGTTATAATCAATAAATCTGTCAGCAAAACGTATCTAGCATGTTCATAAAATTAGACAAGACTTTTTCCCCATTTAGTGTTATTTTCAATTATGTACTCTGCATTATACAGAGATCAACTGTTTCTTGGTAGGTAGCCTATCTTTTGGAAGTCTGGGGCATGTTTTCGTCCCTTGTCAATTTGCTTCTGATTTGGTGCTTAGGGTGACATTTGTTCAGACATCAGGTTAAAAAATTAATCCGAAATAGGTAAGTGCAAACCAATTTCCATTATAACCAATGAGAAGTAATTCATTCTTTTGACAGCTCACTGATCTGTACTGATTTTCTTAACTAGCTGAAACTCTTTGTGATTCCTCTTTTTAAAATTTTTATCCAAGCTACTCTACCAGTTATGTAACCTTCTCTGAGGGAAAACATTAGTTTCAACTTCCTTAAATGAATCTATGTTGTTTTCTTGATATAAATCACCCACAAAAACATGATGATAATCACTACTTACCTTGTATCTCATATTGAGGGTCACCATCCACCATTATTGAAGAAGACAGAGCTGAAAAAGTAAATTGGGGCTGAAATCCAGTCTACACTCAGCTTGATAAATTGTCCAGCAAGAAAAAAAATGCTAAATTTTTTCAAAATCATGGCAGAAATTGTACTGGAAGCTGCAGGGACACTATTATGGTAGATCTATTCCAAATCTATGTAAGTTAGATATCACTATCCCAATTTCACAGATGCAGAAACTGAGTCTGTGAGAAGTAAACTAGTTCTCTCAGGATGACACAGTCAGTAAGTGGAGGAGTCAGATTTAAACCATGGTCTGCAGGGTTGTCCAGTCCCTGCTTATTTCCCCTGAGCTGTGAGGCTCCTACTGCATTAGCAACAGACCTACCTAGGAAAAGGCACTGTCTTCACTGAGCTGGACTACATTCAAAATGGCTGTCCCATGACCCTTCCAGTGGTTACGATGCTTTTGCTTATAGTTTCTCTGGGTCATTCTCATAACATTGGCCACTATGGATGTGGAAATTTAGGAAACAAACAAGTTTGTGTTCAGTTGGTTCTTCCAGCTCTTTGCTTGCAGAGTGAACATGAGGTTTCTCTCCTAGTTAGGTCCATATTTATGGTAAGAAAGACAGACAAGCTCAAATAAAAGGGGCAGTGGGAGGGATCATTGTACAGCCACAGAGAGTTTGCAGCACACTCTGAAAATAGCTCAACACTAGGCCTTAGGAACATCAATAATCAAATATCTAGAAGGGCAGTTCTGCTTCTTCATTTCACCTTTCCCTGTCTTCTCTGGGTTAACTCTCTGCACATGTACTTTCTTCTCTGTTTCTCTTCATTCCCTTTTTCCTAGATTCTACTCATTTATAACTGTATGTGCATCTAGGCTAGAAACAGCAGCTTCAGCTTCAAGATTACATGACTGTGAAACCCCAACATCTGAAATTGCCATCTGTGTCTTCCAGTTCATATTCCCAAACTATGAGTCTCTTTGCCATTGCTTTAGTTTCCAAGACAATTTATGGATGGTCCAGTTGTAGTTAGATATCCATCTCTAAGCCAATTAAGGTATTCAGAGTGAACTGAGTTATACGTTAAAATAATCACTCTGTAGGAGCTGTGAGTGGGAGGAGCCCCCTGTTAGGTGCATAAATAGTAGGTACCAAAGTTAATCTCAAATGTATCACAACTACTCTGGCACCAAATTGTGCTTGTCCTCAGATAGTCAACTATTTGGTAAGGAGCAATAATAGACCTGAAGTACAGTCAGGGGCCTAATAGTCATAGTCTTTTTCCAAGGAGGAGGTTGTTAATGATAAAAATAAATGAGCCCAGCAGTAAGAGGAAGATGATGAAGTGGTTGTTAGAATTCTAAAAAAATAAAAATAAAAATAAATAATAGTTGGCTCTTTATATTTTATGGTGTCCATTCTACTACCATCACTGAAGCCAAATGGCTGGAAGAACTATTAGTTTGCTGAGAAAGTAATTGCATTTTTTGCAATAAAAGGAATGACAAAATCCACAATTGCTTTTGCATCAACCTAGTCTATAAAAACTCACCTGAGTTACATGCATGCCAGCTAAGAATTAACTCCAAGGTCTAATTTTCACCATTTGCTTTAAATCCCTCCTTTCATCTGTTTTCCTTGGTTGCACACACTTTGGACTTCAAGAGAAGGTATGCTCTTGACTAGCCCTGTCTAGTTTGACAAATTTCAGGTCATCCTCTTGACTCTGGCATAATACTTCCTTAAGATGCTGCTTCCAATACACACCCTGTGCTTCACCTAGGCATTCCCTGTCTTGCCTTTTATCTTATCTTTATTAGTAATAACTGGATAGATAACATTTATTGATCATTCACTATGTCTTAGACACTGTCTTATGCCTTTTCATAATCTAACTGTCACAAAACTGTATATGGTAGCTAATATCATTATCTTTTTTCCTGTAGAAAAGGAGATAAAATTTCAGAGAGATTGAATATTTTACCTAAGAAAACACAGTGACCAAGATGGAATATAAACCTAGGTGTGATTAACTTTGGGGCATATACTCAAAACAATGAACTATTAACACCTCCCACTGATTGAGCTTTCTGTGTGTGCATGATGAAGCTATGTCTAAGATGTGTCTCTTCATTCAAAACATAAGTGTTAATGGGCAGAAACCTTAAAATATACCTCTGGTGTCCTCATAATACAGACCAAGTTGCAAACACCAATTAAACTCTCAAATTCTCATTGTTTATCTAGACCATGCTTCAGCTATCAGCACTGTCCAAGTCAAGTTACAATAACATCAATTTCTTCTACTTAATTTCAGATTAGCATTCTGAGAATAAGAATATTGAAAGTTGTTATTCTGAATTTTATACCCCAAAGATGGATACTACCTGGCAATGATGAGTCACTATCATTATCTGAAACAGTTCTTTCTGAAGTAATTAGAATTATTAGAATCAAGACATGTGATTATATCGTTCATTGGTCTGTTCCTGTGATCAATTTGCTTAATGTAATTCTAAAATAGTCCCTAAAAACATTGCTGCACTCTTTCCTTCCTCCACTTGTTAATGGATCACTATATGGTAAGAAATGAATTGTTGCATATCCCACACACAAAGTCTGTGCTATGAAACTGCCTTTGTTATAGTCAGGCTTTAAAACAATATTGTCATTATTGGCTAATAAAGACCATGAAGCACCCTTCATCACCTCTGCTCAGCTTCTTCACCTTCCTAACAAGACGATCTGCAAAATATTCAGAGCACTCTGTTCCCTAGTCACTGAAATAGGTAAAAAGGGGATGTAAGAAGGGCTTTAGTCCATGTTCCACATAAGCAAACTTGGTCTGTTCATATTCCACATTTAGCCATTACCTATGTCTTAGAAGAGGACTTCAGGATTACCTCACTTTCTCTACCCCCACTTAAGCAAAACAAAACAAAAGATATATAGTTTGTGCATCTAAACAGGCACACACACAGACACACACACACACACACACACACACACACACACACACACACTCCTTTGATTCTAGTTCACAAGATGTGGGTATAAGCAGGAGATAACCCAGACTGAAAGGATGAACACTCCTGTTCCTGCCTAGCAGGTTCTCTTTGCCTACTGCCTAGACAGAGCTGATTTATCAAGACAGGGAAATTGCAATTGAGAAGGAGTTTAATTCATATAGAGCCAACTCTACCTGAGTCTGAGTTTTATTATTACTCAAATCAGTCTTCCTGAAAATTTGAGGATGGCTTTTTAAAGGATAATGTGGTGAGTAGGGGTTGGGAAAGAGAGGCGTGCTGACTGGTCAGGTCAAAAATGAAATCATAGGGAGTTAAAGCTATCCTGTTGTGCTGTCAGTCCCTGAGTGGGGGCCACAAGACCAGATGAGCCAGTTTATCCATCTGGGTGGTGCATTGGAATGCAGGGTCTGCAAAATATCTGAAGCGCTGATCTCAGGTTTTTCAACAGTGACTCCTAAACCATAATTTCTCATCTCATGGCTAAGTTTTTATTCCTGAAAAGGCAGTCTAGTCCCAGGCAAGAAGGGAGTTTGTTTTGGGAAATGGCTGTTATTGTCTTTGTTTCAAAGTTAAATTATAAATCCAGTTCCTTCCGAAGCTAATATGGCTGATGCCCCAAAATGAACAAGGACAGTTTGGAGGTTAGAAGCAAGATGGAGTAGGTTAGGTCAGATCTCTTTCACTGTCATAAGTTCCTAGTTATAATTTTTGCAAAAGCAGTTTCATCCCCAGCTTTTAAATGTCCGAAACATCTGACTTCTGAAGTCTCTTTTTTCTCCATTTGCCCCATTGCTACTGCAGAAAGAGCAGTAGGAGCAAAACAAACAAATTCTGGTTCTGTCTCTGTTAATTGCCAGTTCTGTGTCCTTGGGCAAATTCTTGACTTTCTAAGAATCTGTTTCCACATCTGCAGAACAGTAGTGACAATAACTGCCAAAGAAAAATTTTATTGAACAGAATTAAATAGGCAAAGGAAACTTCATTCAAAACTATTGCAACAGGGAAGAGACATTGAAGTCAATTCTGATGAAACAAGGGCAGAAGGATTTTTAAGTGCTGGGGTGAGCTAGGCGAAGAATACTGAAGGATGTTAGTGGGTAGATTATTCAATAAGATCAGGCCACCTGTGTTTTCTAATTGGCACTTATCAAAGTTAACCCCCTACCCTTCCATAGAGATGCGATCTAGGGGGACTGTCATCCTTAATGATTACATTTCAAAAGGATGGCTTTCAGTTCCTTGAGAAAGATATTCCTGGGTTGTAAAACCAGCAAGAGGTTGGAGAAGATTTCCAACTCAAAGCGGCAGAGAAAGAATTAACAATACCAAGTTTTCTAAAGTGAACGCTCAAAGAAAATGTAGGTCAGAGGCCTATAGTTAGGAGAAGACCTGTTGAAAGTCTCATCAAGCTGAGGGAAACATTAAGACCTTTTGTTCATAATCAGCCTACCTTTTCTACACGGTTGTTGAGAGGAAAAAATAAGCTAATAAAGATCAAATTCCCCTTGAAGTATCAAATGTATATGACAATGGGGAGGAGGAAGAAAAAGAGAAAGAGGAAGATAGCTGTTATTCTTGGTCACTGAAACTGTCTGGAACATAGGGGAAAAAAATATACACACATATATATATATACACACATATACACGTATGTGTAAATATGCATACCTACCTACATAAATGAATGAATAGGCAAAAAATTAGCCCCTTTTATCAAATGAGACCATTTTTCTGAAGAGAGTTATTTTCAGAAAAACAACAGAACAAGTAAACCAGGTTGCTTTGTTTTAGGACCTCATTTATACAGTGAGCATAGACTGTTCCCTGTTCATATGCTGTTTTCTCTTATATACTTTACTTAGGATCCAACAGATATCTGAGGATAATCCAAAAATTCTTTTTAATTCTGCTGATGATTGCAAGAGTCAATCCCTACTCTTCTGTGAACTCTCTTCAAACACAAAATAATTTAATTTAAAGAAAATCCAGCAAGGCTAAATCATTGCAATCTTGGGCCTATGGTAAATAGTTAGGCAGATGAATTGAGTTATTTCTAAATCTGTACATGATGGAGAGGACCTTCAATAAAAATACGTGTCATCTGAAAGATCTATCCCTGTTCTACACTGATGAATGTTGGTAGATTGGTGAACTATCTACAGGGTCGTGCTTAAGACCACAGAATTTAGAGACATATTGTATTAACTCTGGCAAATTCTATTGCCTGCCATATGGGCAAATTGTTTTATAATTTGGAGGCTTTGTTTCCCTATCTAGAAATGTGAAAATGTAATAATAATCACCTCCCAAGGTTTTAATGAGAATTAAGTGGGATGCAGTACCTAACACTGTGCCTAGCCTATAGTGGAGCACCAAAATTGGAGTTAAAATGCTTTTGCTGTTATCATTAGCCTATACATTTAGCCCATCAATCATTAGCCTGGTTGATAATAGTATTTATTTGAAATGCTTAGATTGTTCATATATTTAGGACTCCTAGTTAGCCACCATCTTTCAGACAGCTCTGCAGGTCTCGTTTTCTGCTTGTGATTTTTCCAGAGAAATTGGTCTCAAGGGTTTAAAATGTTCCCAGGGGCTTCCTGAAGGTCAGGGTCTACCTTGTGGGAATCTGTTCTCCTCAATGAGTCAAGACTAAGCACAAGAATTTGTGGGTTTTAGTAGATTGGAGCTTGGATCAGCAAGATGGAATTTGGTCATAGAGTAACCCAGAAATCAGTCCTTATAGAGACATCAACCTAACTGATACGGGGTAAGAGATGCCTATTGTGTGTTCTTTTACACAAGAGATCATTTATAACTGATATAGTTCAAAAACATCCCCATTACTCATTACCCTAATTTAATAAAATACCTTGTCAGTTAAAATAGTGATGCATGAAACAGCTTTTGTTCCTAATATTTATCATGTGCCAAAGTAGATTTGGGAGGACACTGACAATATGAAATGAGTGTCCAAGCATTTTACTTCCTGGTTTATCCAAAACCTGTGGCCTCAGTCAAGGAAGTCGGCACTGACATATCAAGCACTAGCAAATGCAGAAACGCTCCCAGGGAAACGTCTGCAAAGGAGAAAAGCAGCAGCTTCTATGTTCTGCCCTTGTTTGGTGGAATATACCTGTCCTCACCCTTTCTAGACTTACTGTGTGTGACAACACATGAAAAGGGAGAGCGGAGTTTATCTACCTGCTGCTTTAACCTTATTTGAGTGACCACATGACAAAGTTGGGGAGAAGAAAATGCTATTGCTTCAGTGGGCATTCAGTCAAGAAATTTAGCTTAAAGATGGGCCAAGTGACCAGAATTTTCTGGTTGTAAAGATCAGATGTCAACAACATCTGAAGGTTTCTTTAGCATGGATGGTGAAGTCCTCCACAATTTAACTATAGCTTTATCTTTCCCTGTGGTCCACCTGAGCCCTTTGCTCTGACCATACCATGTTCACCTTTGACTCCATTCTGACTTTCCTTACTCATCAACTCCTTTCTCCATCTGACCCTGCCCACCCTTGGAGACACTACTTCTGCTTTGACCCTGTCTTTAGTTGCCCCAATGCATTAAAGATCATTGACCTTCACTTCCTTTAAATACTCTATTTAATACTGTAAATAGAGTATACTTGTAGTTAAATCTTGTAGTAATTAAACATGTAGGATCAGGAGCCAGCTAGCCTGGGACAGAAGCCTGGCTGTTTCATTTACCAGTAGAGAGGCCTTGGGAAAGTTTCTGAAACTTGGTGTGCATTTTCTCATATATGAAGTAGGGATACTAATAGTACAATAATAGCATCATTGTGAGGATTGAAGAGTTCATACTGTTTTCAAAGCGGTGTCTGGCAAAAAGTGATTTTACCTTTATATGGGTATTCTTTTTGGTAAGTGGACTGTACTTCATTTGAAGGCAGGGATTATCATGTATCTCTATTTATATCTTCAAAAACCCTTGCAGTTGGCAGGTACTAAAATGACTATGAATTGGTTTAATTAATTATTACATATGGGCTCTTAGTGATTATGATGAGCTGTGAATTAGCTTTACTTTCTTTTTTTCCCTTCATTAACAACCAATATATTTGAGTACATAGCATATTTTAGGATCTGGAAATATACAAAGGGTCATAGTTCTGCCCTCAGGAAAATGGATACATATATCTGCCCTCAGGAAAATGGATACATATATACATTGAAATGTGGAGAAAGCAGTACTTTGACATAGTTAAACACAGGAGCCATGGGAGCACAGACAGGGACAGATGACCCAAAGGGATCCCATGGAAGTTTTATATATAACCAACGCTCACAACTGTAGTGGCATTTCTGACAAAGGCATTCTCCTTTTAGTACCGAGGAATATATGGGTGGTGAAACTAGCTAACCAGAGAGGTGCCCTAAGCTTTCAGGGAAAAAAATTTTTTGGAGAAGACTGAGTCAGAATTGACAGATTTCTTGAGACACAAGAAGAATTCAAGTTAACCCAATTTACTTTGGCATTGTTTTTCTTTGTAAATATTCATTTAAAAAGGCAAGGGGGAGGAGAAATAACCCTTAAGTGTAGAGCTGGGATTCCTTTGGACCTCCACCGCCCTACAAAAGTTTGAGGGTGTATTCAGAACTACTTTAGCTGAGTCAAATAGTTTTCTTTGTTGCCAGGTTCAGGCAAGAACCAGACAGCAAGCCACTTATGACTTAATTACTAGGCCATATTAAACCATGGCAATTTAATTGCAATTAGTGCTATAATAATTTATTTATAAAATGCCAGCATATGCATTTGCATTTGAAAATCCATTTACTTTCAGCCTGGTACTATGTGTGTCCCATTAAATTATAAAGTGCAAGGTCATTAACCTGCAATTCTACTTGTGATCATGTTATTAAATTGCATCCTGTCCCTTCTCTGGCTGAGACAAAATTGTTAGATCATTTATCTGTAACTATTTAATTTCTCTCTGATCTTCTGAAAGCTTTTATTATTGCTAACTAAGCAGGTGTGACGTGTGGATATCACTTGGCACTTCTTTTACATCTGGGCAGGATCCAAAATTGGGTCGGGTTGCTTTAGTGCTCTCATTGTCCTCTTATTTGCTTTTGGTCATTAGTGATTTTGGCAGTACGATACATGTTTTCATGTTCAGAATCATAAGTTTTGGGGACATTAAAGAGAACACTTGGCACGTGACCACATGTTCCATGGAGGTACTATGGAAGCAAAACACTTCCTCTGCTTCTGAAGCCAAGGTGGCACTTAGTATTGAGTGTTCAAGGTTCTTTGGCTCAGTGTTATGGATAATGAGTCTGGCATTTGTACTATAGAACTTCCCAGATAGATTCTTTCTCATGGATAAAACCTATCTTTATCAACACAGAGCACAAGGACTCCTGTTCCAGACTGGCTGTCTTATGTACCTCACTGGGTATGTGCCCTAAAGACTGGATAGTTTAATACAACTTTTACTCATAAGTGAAGAATAAAATAAATAGAAAGAGACTACCATTTGTTTTCCTTTAATTGATGTATTGATTCATACTGAATGTGAAAGATTGTAACTCATGGTCTCTCAAATAAATTTCCTGTTAAAATTCTGTAAGAGAGATATTACTGTAAACCCAATTTACAGGAAACTGGGACCCAGAGAGAAAAATTTACTAGTGTAAGTTTGCACAGTTACTAAGTGACATGGTTTGGCTGTGTCCTCACTCAAATCTCATCTTGAATTGTAGCTCCCATAGTCCCCATGTGTCATGGGAAGGACCCAGTGGGAGGTAATTTAATCATGGGGGTGGGTTTCTCCCATGCTGTTCTCATGATAGTGAATAAGTCTCATGAGATCTGATTGTTTTATAAAGGGCAGTTCCCCTTACACGCTCTCTTGCTTGCCATCATGCAAAACGTGGCTTTGCTCCACCTTCGCCTTCCACAAGGTTTGTGAGGCCTCCCCAGCCATGTGGAACTGTGAGTCCACTAAACTCTTTTTCTTTATAAGTCACCTAGTCTTTGGGTATGTCTTCATAGCAGTATGAAAATGGACTAATACACTAGGTAGCTGAGCTAGGATTTATAGTCAGGACTGTAGGACTCCAAAATGCTTTGTGACAAATCACAATTTAGTTATCATCTATTATGTGCAGAACTAACTCTGTTTCCCTGAGTTTAGGTATCTTGTCTAAGGATTGAGCATATTTAGCCTTCATCTTCCTCCTCTTTTTGCTGACTCTCCACTAACCATATTATTACTTGCTAAGATGTTTTACACTGAAGGAAAGAAGGAGCAGACATAGAAAGTATAAAGCAAATACAGTCAAATTTCAAATACTGGTAACTGTTGATCAACAAAGCATCACATACATATTTAAGACCCAAATATGAAGGAATGAATGTATGAATGAAGAAAGAAAGGTGTTTTTGATTGACCTCTTCTTCAAATGAATATACTCTCTTTTTTAACAGAGCCATATATATTCATCCCCAGAGTAGTGTTTTTGCTGAAGGATGTCCAGCTTTGCCACTGATATAGTAGGTTAGTAGAGGATTGGTAGGATGGTGGCATTGAAGACACTTTGTATGAGTTTGGCTGCCAAGAGTGTGAAGAGAGAAGCAAGTGACAGAGTAAACATCTGTTTTCAGAAGACCCTTCTGCAAGAGAAATACTTCATCTGTGGAGTGTCGTGATCTGTACTTGGAGTTCATTATTGGGCATCAGTGATATACTAGAGACTGTATCAGGTCCCAGACATACAATGGTGGGAACAGTATACATGATTCATATTCTCTTATATATGTATTCATATATCTCTTATGTATATCCAAGTGAAGTCAATGAATACATTGTAAATTGAGAAAGTCCCTTCCAATTCTCTACTATTCAACACTTCTCTCCACTGTCTCTTGTGATTGGCAGAACACATCAAGTTAAGGGGCTGAGTGATGCTTCAGCTGTATCCAAGGTTATCGGATTTATATTTAGAATCTCGTTCCCTCAGCACCTCTTTCAATCCATGAGTTGTGGATTCAAATACAATTTCCAATAGTCCATATTCAAAGAGGCTGACTGAATACTTTGGCTTAAGTGACAGTAACATTTAAAATACTCTCAGGACCTGAAGTGATTGCCAGACTGCAGGAATCTGGTCTAGGGAGAAACAAATGCAATTAAAGTTGGTCACACTTAATACAGTTACTCTTTTTCTGGGTCCATCAGAGAATTTTGCTGACTTTTTCTTGTAAGTGAGTAAATAATTGACCTCAATGAATATATGCAGTCAGATTATATATAGAGGAAAGGGTCAGCTCAATATTTTATCAGATTCTGAATACCTATTGTAGAATGAGATTGGCATCGTGACTTCATTATGCTGTGTTCTATCATTAGCATTCATACATGTTAGGGTATGTCTGATTGACTAGTGAGGCAGTTTGCCAACTAGTTATCTTATATGAGACGAGGCTGCATCCTGAGAGACAGCTCTTCCTCAGAGAGACTGAGTTTTTCTTAACAGTTTCCTGATCAGGGAAAAGAGGGTCAATTCTGAGTATAGCATTAAAGGCTTATAGCATACCCCATTGGGGTCCTGATATTTTTTATCCTTTCATCTGACTAGGTTTAAGTACTTGAAAAATAGAGAATGTGTATTGCCCACATTTTAAATTCCTGATATTTACCATTGTACCTGATCCTTAGTAGGCAATCAATAAATATTTCTGAATCGATAAAAAGTGCAGGGTTTGGGTTACGGTTAGTGAAATGCTTGGAATTAGAGTTAGTTCTATGTTCCAGGCACTGTGCTAAGCAGTGTACATATATCGTACCCTTCATTAGCTGCAATAGCCTTTTGGAGTAGATGGTGACATTATTATCCTTATTTTCAAATGGAGAAATTGAGGCTCAGAAAAGATTAATTAATTAGCTAAGTTCACATGGCTGATGAGAAAGGATTTGACTGAGGATTATGCCGCTCCCAATCTCATGGAACCTCCCAAGTATTCTTGTGCCAGCTTCAACCTTAATCTCTAGCATAGTATTAAGGGCACAGTATGAAAACTGAGAAAATTTTCCAGCATCAACAATAATAAAACATTAATATAAAATAATTGATGATAAATATTATGAATATTAAATACTCCATGTGCTTAGGCTTTCTTAGAATCTGAGGGTGAGACTATACTATAAAGATTAATCAATTGGTATTTTGCCTTCATTATATTCCAGGATATAGTTAATAATTTTGCTGTTGTTGATGAAGATGTGTATCTTAACTGAATAATGAAGAGTGGAATACATCCCCCTTGATATTATTTCAGTATTTGAGTTCAGGTGTAAATGAAGATCTACTTCCAGATTCCTTTTACTTCCTAGTTTATTGGAGGGAATTAAATAAATTCCCTTTGGTTTTTTTGTTTTGTTTTGTTTTTTTGTTTTGTTTTTTTGAGACGGAGTCTTGCATTTTGCCCAGGCTGGAGTGCAGTGGTGCAATCTCGGCTCACTGCAAGCTTCGCCTCCCAGGTTCACGCCATTCTCCTGCCTCAGCCTCTCCGAGTAGCTGGGACTACAGGCACCCGCCACCACGCCCGGCTGATTTTTTGTTTTTTGTTTAGTAGAGACGGGGTTTCACTGTTAGCCAGGATAGTCTCGATCTCCTGACCTCATGATCCGCCTGCCTGGGCCTCCCAAAGTGCTGGTATTTGAGGCATGAGTTGCCACACCCAGCTGTTTTGTTTTTTAAGCTGTTTTGGGTTGGATATTTCTGATTGGAAACAGAATGAGTTTTAATAAATACAGCATATATTTCTTCCAGGTCTGGATCCATATTTTCTGCAGACCATTTAGTGGAATGGTGTTATGGCTGGGAATGCATACTCCTTTACATCCCAGTCTGGAATTGACATGAGTCTTTCTGAGTTTGAAGACTCTAGAGCACTTAAAGTCTTACTTGTCTTTAGCTGAAAGATATTGGGAAATGTTCCTTGTATGATGACTACATTGAGTTCATTACTCTAGGGAGACCTAAGGCACCTGTGAATTTTTATAGCTGAATTTTGTTGCACCAGCAGTTATACAAAGTTTTAAACTCTGCCTCATGAATCACTTGGACAACTTCTCCTTCACTAATAATAGCTGAGGATTCAGCTTCTGTTTGCCTTTCTTATTGAACATGTTAAGAAAAACACATTTATGTGTCTGAGAGCTTTCTGACATTTGGTATATTTTCATTTATCTGCCCTCCAGGGTTTTTTTTTTTTTTTTTTTTTTTTTGGTAGTTTTTGGTGGAAGTCTGACTACCCTGATGGATTACTTATGTAGTTAAATATTTTTAATATGAAGTTTAATAAAACTGGTTTTAAATAAGAATATAAAGCTACTTGAAAATAATAAAGATTAAATCAACATTTTAAACACCTCTTTATTAGGCTTTGAAATACTGCTGAGTTCATTTTTTTCTTTATCTCTCTTCAGCAGATTCAGTATGTTTTAGTGATTAATTATATTAGCTATGTTTCTTGATTCAGTAGAACTGTAATAACATTTTAGATGCACAATCATTTATCACCCAAGCAGAGAGGCACCTATTTTGTTCTCTAGTTTTCACTTCATCCATTTAGTGTAAATACCTAACCTTATAACCTTTCAAATTCAAATATCTCTGGATAGGAAGCTAAACTTACTTCAGATAAGAAGTTGAACTCAAATTATCTAAACACTCAATATGGAAATCATCTTACCTACACTAAAAATTAGAACATTCTATGTGATAAATTATTATTGTTTGTTGATTGGTAAAATCAACATGAGGGTATAAAGCTTTATTACCCTCATGGAAATGAATACATTTGATGTAAAATGACGGCTGTATCATAAATTTGAGTATTTCATTTGTCTTAGCTGTTTTTACCTTTTTCTTGTCTTATTTTTTTCTACAGGTTTGATGTAAACATATTCAGTAAGTTCTATGGTTAAATACGCTTGCTTAATACACATGAAGCAACTAAAGATAATGAAAGATAATTATGTGATACTTAGACACGTGTTCTAAATTAAGCACCTAATATGTGACCCAAATACCAATGGCATTGAGTCTTGACCTGAGCACCAGTTGCAGAGTACTTAACCTAAGTTTATGATAAGCTTCAGTGAAATTATATGCATATCTACAATTATATGTACATATACTTTCGTCTAATAAATTCTACTGACATAATGGTTTCTCCATTAGTAAAACCAAAAACAATAGATTTTATTTCCACTAAATTCCCTTCTACCTCTCAAATTCTGATCATTCATGTTGCATGTACCGCTCCCTTCCCTTTTCCTTACCTTCCTTAGATAATGTAGTTAAATTTCCTACTTTTATAGATGAAAACAAATCTGACGGTTAATGACTCTCTAAATTGGGTTATGGTGATAGAATTGAGAAATCAGGAATAAATTCACTAAGCCAGAAAGAAAAGTTTGACTTTTTAACAAAGTGGAGGACTAGGTGCAACTATAGAGGTCCCGGAAATGGAGTCCAACATTGTAGAGTCATAGAAATAATCAAATAGTAGTGGGTCAAGGCAGAAAACAGTACAGAGAAATTCTTTTGAGGAGATATTGTAGTGCGATGTCCCAGACTCATACAAATAGGCTGTGTTAGGGGACATGGAAGACCCAGCTGTGTTTAGAGAGTATAGCAAAAAGCCCGAATAGATTGCTCTGCTGTTTCTCTTCTATCCTACTTCTTACACTTAAATTTTTTCTCTGCATCAACAAATTCAAAAACTTCTTAAGAACTTACAGCTTCTAGGATGAGCTAGATGAATGTAAATGAGGACAATTTTGGGCTTTGGCAGTGAAGTCATGGATTATCACCCCAAATAAAGAGAGAAGACTAAGATTGCAAATTCAAGTCAGAAACACAAATGTGGTTCATTGAGCATCAGCTCAAAGCCTAGCCCCTCCGTTTCACATAATGGAAAGGTGACATGTGTCTGAGAAGGGATCTCATGTAGAATTCAAGAGCTGCTTGCTGCCTGGATATCTGATATACTGAGAGATAAGGTCTTTGAATGATTTTTTGGGGACTTTTCAACCACCAGGATTTAGATGATTATCTAAGGTCATTAAGTAAACAAAATATGTGGGAGAAAGTGGCATGGGATTTTGGAGGCCAAATGACACAAATTAAGTCAACAAAGTAATTTCATCACTAAGCAGCTTCCCCATGTGAAAAAAATGCAGATACTCATTGGGTTGGATTCAGGATTTAATTAGATGACACACATGGCAGAACTTTGTAAAGCTCTTTATAAATGTTAGCTTATTTATTTAAAGGATAATATATTTGTCCCTCGGACTGGCAAGGCCCAGAGTCCATTTGGAGGTTAAGCATGCAGGCAGCAAACAGATCAGTGCTCAAATGGGGCACAGTGGGAACCTCTCCCTCTGCAGTTTGTCCCTACAGTGCAGCTGGAGGCAGCCAAGCATCCTGAACCAGCGACAGCATGAGGTCCATCAGAACTCCTGCCAGAGCTGTCCTTTCCTCTGTGGGGAGATTTTCCAGTGAAATGTTCTTGTAGTTTCTCTGGGGAGGAGGGATTGAGACCAGGAGAGAGTTCAAAAAGAGCTAAATCCAGGATGGGTTAACAGCTCCTAAGCGTGGTGGTGGAGCAAACATTTGCCCTTGCACTTTTCTGTCTTGAGTGAAATATAATTTAGCTTCTCTGAGGGAAAAAAGAGTATTTAATGTCAGTAATGTCAGAATAAAATGAGGTCCTTCTGTTTATGTATCTGAGCAGCATGATGTAGTAGGAAGGGATCTAGACTTAGAGGGGGTCAGTCTAGGTCCTTCGCCAACTCACCGTGGAATCATAAGCACTTCATTTGACCTCTTGTTTTCCCATCTGTAAAAATGGGATATAAAAATCTGTCCTATTTTCCTTATGAGCTGTTATAAGGTTTATCTGAAAATCATTTAAAAGCATACAAAATTATACAAAAATATGTTCCTCCCTTTTTTACATTGTTTATGTTGTGAGATAAATCCAACTTTGCCTCACTTGTAAAACACCAGATTATACCTACTTCTGACTCAAAAATCAGCACTGCAGTAGATTACTACTGTGTTAGTTCTTAAAGTCGTGCCTTAGGGAGGATGTGTAGGAGCTGAAAGAGTGTGCACTTTAGAAGTAGGTAGACCTGGGTTTAAATTCTTGCCAATCATTTACTTAATAATCTGGAAAGATTTTCTTAAACTGCCTGTGACTCAGTTGTCTCTCTTGTGAAATGGCCAAAAGGATGCCTTTATCACAGAAGTGACAACTTTGGCAACATGCAATTCTTTTGTTATATGCTGAATGTACAATCTGCTTACTCCTCTACCCTTTCATGTTAGAGATGACCACAGACTCCCTGACTGTCATAAAATGTAGTCCAAAGGCATAGGAATATTTCACCACTCTCTCCAGGGTAGGGTTGACTTCTCCTTCTAAAGGTTCAATCACACTTCCATCAGAATCAGGACAAAGCTGACAAATACAACTCCCTTTCCACATCAGCTGTCAAGCACCTGAGCTCACAGGAAGACACCTAGGTCAGCTTTGCTATTTCCCTTTGTTCCAGGACTGTGGTGTCAGAATTAATGGCTAATGAGACAGACCTATTCATGATTAATGGCCTAATCAGAGGAGTATCTCTTAAGCTTGCAAAGGTTGTTTATTTTCTTACTTTAAGGATCCTAATTGCACGTCTCACCTTTTCGGTCTAGTATTTGGTAATTATATAGCAATGTGACCTCTTTCTTTGTTGTCGTTATTCTTTTTGGCTGTGTGATTTTGTGTATTATTTGGTAAACAGTAGTGCTCAGTGAAGGCAAAACTGCAAGGTATCAGGAAACTAGAGGAATAAAGTGGATATGTCTCTGGTCTGGATCTCTTGACCTCATGTCTTGGAGAGATCACCAAAGAGCCTTGGCCCTCCAGATCCCCCAGTTCACCTCTGTAATGGGCCTTGTGACCCCATGATCTGCTTTGCTAGGGACACTCTTAGTTTATGCCCATATTCACTTGTCCTGGTTTGCAAGATTTATTTCATGGTTACACTAACAGTGGGGAGAGTAATTGTATCTTCTCCACAGGGTTTCTGTGAAGATTGAAGAGGCTGCCCCCAAATGGGGTGGAACTTGTGTGACAGACACTATGCAGTTGAGGACATGCACGTGTCTTTGGGATACAAACGAAAGAAATTTACTTAAATGATTTTGCCTATACAGGGTAGAAAGTAGGTTGGGATTATTTTAAGGATACAGTTCTATCAAGGATTTCATGAATATGGAATCGAGAACTTAGAAAACTACGAGGACATAAAAACCGTGTCTCCTTTCTGTTTATCTTTGATTTTTTTCCCTGTCTCTGATCTTTTCCTGCATGTCTTAATTTCTGTCTCTTTTTACCTTGTTCTATTTCTCTGAGTCTCTGAAGTCTCTCATTTCTGCTTTTGATTCTTTCTCCTAGGTGGAAATCCACACCTTCTACTTTACTCTTTCTGCTTTCTTCTTTCAATATTTTATTTCTACAGAACATTGGATATGTGCCCTCTTATGTCAGATGTCTCTGCCAACTGACTACAGTCTTGTGTCTCTTTTAGTTCTGATCAAATAAGGCTAGGAGCCCCTCCTCCAGGGGTTGTGGGGAGGTTAGGGGAAAACACACAGAAGTATAATAATACATTTGCCTGTATAATTCCTTGATGAATATCCTCATGAATATGTAGGTCAGATAGGTCTGAAGCCAGATGTTTAAGGATCTGAGTTTCATCAAAACATAACCTATCACTACTAACATACATAAATTCAGTTATTTCAAACAACTGCATAAGAGTCTAGTCTATTCCAAAGATACTTCTTACAACAACAAAATCTATCTCTAGCATTAGAGGAAAGGCCTAACAATAATTCCTCTATTAAAAAAGAGATTATTATGCCTCTGCCAGGTAACACCTCTTTGTTTTTTTGAGGGGTGGGGATTGTCTTAATTTTTTTTTTTCTAAAAGGATGGATAGTTTTATTTGTGTCACCAATAATCTCTGTGGCTTCTGGGGAGTTGGATGGGATGGAGTAGGGGGACTAATTGTGGAAAAAGCAAATTTGTGTGTCACATTCATAACTCTGGCCTTATAATCATTGCCTTCCCAGTACATGAACTAATGGAAACAATGCATACATACACACAGGCAAGCCATGTCAAGCTTTGCCATAGAATGGTCCAATGACTTCACCAACTTGAATCTTTTGATCCTGGACATGCCAATAGCTGTTGCTAGTTATAAATATTTTCTAAGCAACAGCATGAGACAAATGGGCTCCTTGTGTTTGAAGGTAAATATCCGCCTGGTTAGTTTCTTTTGTATGAAAAAGTGGCAATGCCTCCTTTGGGCTTATGTGTTGGTCAAAGGATCAATATTCATTGATGTTGTTGCCCCTGCTCCCAGGCTTGCTACAAAAGAGCAGCCAGCTGGCCATTCTGAGGCCTGGCATTCCAAGCTACTGAACTGTCCAATGTCTGATTCTCCATTCTCATATTGCTGAGAAAGGAAAAGCCCATCTACCTTTCATTGCTGCCCTCATTTGGTTCATAAGAGCCATCCAGGAGCTATATGACCTTTTCTTCTTCGAGTGTTATTAAGCTCTAATGGATATTTTACCTAAGGTGGGAGGCTAGGAGAGGCATTGCTGGGTTCAGCCTTAGCCATTAAGTAAAGGTAAATGACAATATTGAAGGCTCAGCTTTAAAGAAGGAATACCTAGCTTTTTCTGTCAGTGCAGAGGGGTGAAAAGGAAATGGGTAACATATTTCCAGGCAAAATCCACACCAAATACATTTATTTCAATTGCTAGTGTTCTGGCTTTAGGCAAATTAATTAAACGTCTTGAGCCTTAGTTTACCTGTGAATGAATAAAGTATTTTTGAGATTGACAGTCTATTATCTTTGTGGGGGTAGAGTTGGGTTTTAGCCACAGGTAGAATGCACTGGTGATTATAAACCAATAATCTTTAGTAACTGGCTTCAATTTCATTACAGGACCCCTATACTTCTGGCTATCTCCTCAATTGCTGAAACCATTTGCAGCTCTAGCACGAGGTCATGAACTTTCCTATTATCTTTTTAAAAAGCCCATTCACATGAATAAATAGGTACTCAAGAGGAATGAAGAGGGCAAATTATTCATCTTAAGGGCATTAAAGTAAATTGGTGAATATTCTTTTTATTATTATTATTAAACCCTATCTTGGGAAGACTTTGATTATCTAGAACTAAAGACCATTGTATTATAGTCTAAAATAATTTTAGAAGGAACAATTGTCCCAAATTCATGTTATAATTTATACCTTATCAATACACATTACGATTATTAGTGCATTGAATCCTTAAGGTAATAGTGTTATTAATCCCAACTTCCAGATGACAAAAAAAGTCAGTTAATATATATTGTGACTCACCAACCCTCAAGGACCTTGTTCAACTTGTTTTCAACTCCATATTCCTTTAATTGTTGCTATTTTGTGTCCCATTAATAATATCAGCTTTTACTATGTAATAGTGGTTAAAATGATCAAAATGAGATGCCTTACACAGTTTTTTATTTGATGTTTGTGTTCTGATTTCTGCAACAAAGCCCTCTCTTTGTCCCTAATAATAAATAAAAGTCATGTCTTTGATTTCAGAATCTAGATATTTGCTTACATTTTCCCTCAGGTTGTCCCTCTCTACTCTATGAAATATTTTTCAGCACTATTGTTATTGACATTAAACATTGTTACAAAATGAAATGTTCAACCATATCAATTCTGCTGTGCTATAAGCATAATACAGTAACCACATTTTACTCCTATTATTTAAAGGAGTTAATCGAACCAGAACTGCTACTAGCTAAAAATGTGTTATATGCAAATTTTGAATTTAATTTCCTTCATATATAATGCTCTGCAGTAGTAATACAGATGAAAGGAAAGAAGGAGAGATTCTGGGATAAAACCTCAAAAGATGACTTGGTTTCAAGTATCTACTCTTTCTAAACAGATGGGAAAAACCACTGTTAAATTTTTGATGAAATTATGTGTGTACATGCATATCTTTTTTAAATGAAACAAGTTAACAAATGTTTTAACAAGACAAATTTGAGGCACAGGGCCAAGATGGCAGACTAGAAGCAGCTCATGTGTGCTGCTATCATGGAGAGGAAAGAAAGGGCTAATGAATATTGATCTTGCAGGCCATTCATGTGGGAAAACACATCAAGATCCATCATGGCAGCAGGGGAACATAGAAGAGATGAGCAAAGCCGGGCAGCAGACTGACTGGGCTTGGCATGGAGCCAGAAGAACCTCTTCAACATAGGAAAGGGTGAGTGAATGAGAGGCCCCTGGGGGAATCACGTTTTCCACAGGGACATGGGCAAGACTGGGAATGGGAGAATATTTCTAGCCCCATGAACATTCCCCAACCCCTAGCCCCACACCATACTTCTAGTCTGAGGCAGAGAGCCATTTGGACATTTTGCAGAGGCAATACTTGAGTCTAAGGGAACCTCTACACACCTTAGTCCCTGGAGCAGACAAGCACCATCACCATAGCCCCAGTAGAGGCTGCAGTAGCAGGGCCTGTGAGTAGTAAGATTGCTCCACCTCCATCCCTTGCCAGGCGGTATACAGCACCAGCTTCTAGCCCAGCAGTCCTACTTCAGCAGGAACTCAACTGGCCACTCCAGCCATCCCCACCACTAGTAGCCAGAGGGGCAAGGCTTGCTAGAGCTTCCACCTCAGAGGTCTCACTTCAGTGTGAACTCAGCTGGCGGGTGCAGCCTCCTGTTTTCCCAAGAAACACACAGACAGCAGAGTGCATGACCCTGCTCACCCCTGCCACTATTGGGAAAGAATCTCAGATATTGAAACCTGGCTTTCTGAAATAACTCAAACAAAAATAAAGAACAATGAAAAAGAGATATGAGATTATGCAAAGAGAACAAATCTATGACTCACTAGTGTCCCTGAAAAAGAGGAGACCAAACAATATAAAAAACATGTTTCAGAATATCATCCATGAAAATTTCACCAACCTCACTAGAAAGACCAACATTCAAATTCAGAAAATGTAGCAACCCCCTGTGAAATACTACAAGACAAATCCTCAAGACACATATTCATTAGATTCACCAAGGTAGAAATCAAAGAAAAAATGTTAAATGCAGCTAGAGAAAAGAGGCAGGTCACCTACAAAGGTAACCCCATTAGGCTAACAGTAGACCTGTCAGCAGAAACCCTACAAGCCAGAAGAGATTCAGATTCTATATTCATCATTCTTAAATAATTTTCAGCCTGGGCACGTTGGCTCATGCCTATAATCCCAGCACTTTGGGAGGCCAAGGCAGGCAGATCACTTGAGGTCAGGAGTTTGAGACCAGCCTGGCCAACATGGTGAAACCCTGTCTTTACTAAAAATACAAAAATTAGCCAGGCATGGTGGCATATGCCTGTAGACCCAGCTACTCTACTCAGGAGGCTGAGGCAGGAGCATTGCTTGAACCCAGGAGCCAGAGGTTGCAGTAAGCCAAGATTGTGCCACTGCACTCTAGCCTGGGTGACAGAGCAAGACTCTGTCTCAAAAAAAAAAAAAAAAAAAAAAAGAAAAGAACTTTCAGTGAAGAATGTCATATCCAGCCAAACTAAGCTGCATAAGAGAAATATTCTTTTTAGACAAGTACATGCTAAGGGAATCTGTTACCAGCATATCTTCCTTACAAGATGTCTTAAAAGGAGAGCTAAGGTTAAAAAGGAAAGGCCATTACTAACTACTACAATATACACTTAGCTGTATAAGCCATTGACCCTATAAAGCAACAACACAAACAGGTCTGCATAATAAGCATCTACCAACATGATAACAGGATCAGATCTGCACATATCAATACTAACCTTGAATGTAAACAGGCCAGATGCCCCAATTAAAAGGCACAGCGTGACAAGTTGGATAAAGAAGCAAAACCCAACATTATGCTGTCATCAAGAGATTCATCTCACAGGCAATGACACTCAAAGGAAAAAGTAAAGAGATGGAGAAAAATCTACCAAGCAAACACAAAATGTAAGAAGGCACATGTTATGATGTAGTTTGGATCTGCATCCCCACCTAAATCTCATGTTGAAATGTAGTCCCCAGTGTTGGAGGTGGAACCTTGTGGGAGCTGATTGAATCATGAGGATAGATTTCTCATGAATGGTTTAGCACCATCCATTTGGTGCTGTTCTTGTGCTAGTGTGTAAATTCTCATGATATCTGGTTGTTTAAAAGTGTGTGGCACCCTCCCTCTCTCTCAGTCTTCCTTTTGCCATGTAAAGTGCCTGCTCTTGCTTTGTCTTCTACCATGAGTTGAAGCTACCTGAGGATTTCCCAGAGGCAAATGCTATTATGCTTCCTGTGCAGCCTGAAGAACCATGAGTATTTAAAATTCTTTCTTGGAAATTACCCAGTCTCAGGTATTTCTTTATAGCAATGCAGGAATGAACTAATACAGAATATTGGTACCAGAAGTGGGGTATTGCTGTAAAGATAACTGAAAAGGTGAAAGCAACTTTGGAATTGAGTTATAAGTTGAGACTGCAAGATTTTGCAGGGCTCAGAAGACAGGAAAGATAAGGTTTTGAACTTCTTAGAAACTGGTTAAATTGTTGTGACCAAAATGCTGATAGTGATATGGACAGTGGACCTGACAGACACCTACAGAACTCTCCTGACAAAAACAAAGGGATATACATTATACTCATCTACACATGGCAAATACTCTAAAATCGACCACACAATCCTCAGCAACTTATTAAAAAAACCTGAAATCATACCAACCATACTCTGAGAAAACAGTGCAAAAAAATATAAATAAATGCTAAAAAACCACTCAAAATTGTAAAATTATATAGAAATTTAACAACCTGCTTCTGAATGACTTCTGAATAATTAATGAAATGAAGGCAAAAATCAACAAATTCTTTGAAACTAATGAGAACAAAGAAACAACATACCAGAATTTGTGTAACACAGCCAAAGCAGTGTTAAGAGGGAAAAGTCTACAGTTTTAAATGCCCTCATCAAAAAGTTAGCAAGATTTCAAATTACCAACCTAATATCGCAATTAGGGAAACTAGAGAAATAAGAGCAAAACAACACCAAGGCTAACAGGAGAAAAGAAATAACCCAAATAAGAGCTGAACTGAAGGAAACGGATATGCAAAAGGCCATGCAAAAAATCAATAAACTCAGGAACTCGTCCTTTGAAAAAATTAATATGATAGATGGGCCACTACCTAGACTATAAGGAAAAAAAAGAGAGAAAATTCAAATAAATACAATTAGAAATGGCACAGGGGGCCTTACCACTGACCCCACAGAAATACAAAAACCCTTAGAGATTATTAAGAACACCTCTGTGCACACAACCTAGAAAACCTAGAAGCACTGGGTAAATTTCTAGAAACATATAACCTCCCAAGATTGAACCGGGAAGTCACTGAATTCCTGAACAGACCAATACAGAGTTCTGAAACTGAAGCCTAACAACCAGAAAAAGCCCTGGACCAGGTGGATTCACAGCCAAATTCTATCAGATTTATGAGGAGGAGATAGTAGCACTGCTACTGAAACTATTCCGAAAAAATTTGATGAGGAGGCACTTCTCCCTAACTTGTTCTATGAAGCCAGCATCATCCTGAAACCAAAGTCTAGCAGAGACACAGCAAAAAGAGGTAACTTCAGGCCAATATTCTTCCTTGATGAATATGGATGCAAAAAGTTCTCAACAAAATACTAATTGTATTAGTCTGTTCTCACACTGCTATGAAAAATTGCCTGAGACTTGGTAATTTATAAAGGAAAAAGTTTTAATTGACCCACAGTTCTACATTGTTGGAGAGGCCTCAGGAAACTTAAAATCATGGCAGAAGGCAAAGGATAAACAGACACCTTCTTCACAGGGCAGCAGGATGGGGTGAGTGCAAACAGGGGAAATGCCAGATACTTGTGAAACCATCAGATCTTGTGAGACTCACTCACTAGCACAAGAGCAACATGAAGAAAACCACCCCCATGATCCAATTACCTCCACCTGGTTCCACCCTTGAGCATGGGGATTATGAGGATTACAATTCAAGATGACATTTTGGGTAGGGACATAGCAAAACCATATCACTAGTAAAGTGAATTCAGAAGCACATCAAAAACTTAATCTACCATGATCAAGTAGGCTTTATGCCTAGAATGCAAAGTTAGTTCTACATATGCAAATCAATAGATGTGATTGACCATATAAAACTAAAAATAAAAACCACATGATCATCTCAATAGATCAAGAAGAGGCATTTAATAGAATTTAACATCTACTCATGTTAACTCTCAGCAAACTAATCATACCTAAAAATAATAAGAGCAATATATGAAAAACACACAACCAACATATTGAATGGACAAAAGCTGGAAGTATTCCACTTGAAAACCAGAACAAGACAATAATTCCCTCTTTTATCATCCTATTTGATATAAATTGAAGTCCTAGCCACAGGAATCAGGCAAGAGAATGAACTAAAAGGCATCCAATAGGAAAAGAGGAAGTCAAACTATCCCTGTTTGCCAACAATATAATTCTATACCTAGAAAACCCCACAGTCTCTTCCCAAAAGCTCCTTGATCTGATAAACAACTTTAGCAATGTTTTGGGATATGGAATTAACGTACAGAAATCAGTAGTATGCCTATATGGCAACAACTTTCAAGTTGAGAGCCAAATGAAGAATACAATCCCATGCATGACAGCCACAAAAATAATAAATACCTGGGAAAACATCTAACCAAAATAGTGGAAGCCTGCTGTAACAAGAATTACAATGCACTGTTCAAAGAAATCTCAGAGGACAAGAACAAATGGAAAAACATTCCATACTCATGGATAGCAGAATTAATATTATTATAATGGCTGTACTACCTAAAGCAATTTATAGACTCAATGCTACTTCTATCAAAGTACCAATGTCATTCTTCACAGAATTAGAAGAAACTATTTTGAAATTCACATGGAATAAACAAAGCTGGAGGCATCACATTACTCAATGTCGAACTATACAAGGCTACAGTAGCCAAAACAGCATGTACTAGTACAGAAAAGGACACATAGACCAACGGATCTGAATAGAGATTCCAGAAATAATGCTGCACACCTACAACCATGTGATCTTCAATAAAATTAAAAAGCAATGCAGAAAGCACTTCATATTCATTAAGTGGTCTGGCTAGCCATATACAGAAGATTTAAACTGAACTACTTCCTTATATGCAAAAATCAACATAAGATTGATTAAAGGCATAAATATAAAATCTAAAACTGTAAAAAGCCTGGATGATAACCTAGGAAATACCATTCTGGACTTAGGACCTGGCACAGATTTCATAATGAAAACAACAAAAGCAATCGCAAGAAAAACAAAATTTGACTAATGAGTCCTAAACTAAAGAAGGTCTGCATAGCAAAAGAAACTATCAACAGAGTAAACAGATGACCTACAGAATGGGAGAAAATATTTGCAAACTATACATATTACAAAGGTCTAGTATTCGGAATCTATGAGGAACTTAATTTACAAGCAAAAAGTAACCCTATTAAAAAGTGAGCAAAGGACATAAACAGACACTTTTCAAAGAAGACATATGTGGGATTAACAAACAAAGTTCAACATCATTAATCATCAGAGAAATGCAAATCAAAACCACATCAGTCAGAATGGCTATCATTAAAAAGTCAAAAAATAAAAGATGCTGGCAAGATTGTGGAGAAAATGGAATGCTTATACACTGCTAGTGGGAATGTAAGTTAGTTGAGTCATCGTGGAAAGCAGTTTGGCAATTTCTCAAAAAATTTAAAGCACAATCACCATCCAACCCACCAATCCCATTACTGGGCATATACCCAAAAGAATATAAATTGTTTTACTATAAAGACACATTCACATGCATGTTTATTGCTGCCATATTCACAACAACAAAGGCATTGAATTAACCTAAATGCCCATCAGTGGTAGACTGGATAAAGAAATGTCTGTCTGTGGTAGACTGAATAAATAAAATGTGGTACATTTATGCAATGAAATACTATCTAGTCATTAAAAAAAATGAGATCATGTCCTTTGCAGCAACATGAATAAAGCTGAAATCCATTATCCTAAGCAAACTAACACAACAACAGGAAACCAAATAACACATGTTCCCATTTATAAGTGGGACCTAAACATTGAGTACATATGGACACAAAGGAGGCGACAATAGCAATCAAGGCCTACTGGAAGGTGGAGTGGAGAATGGGGAGGATGCAAAACTACCTATCAGTTATAATGCTTATCACTTGGGTGACAAAATAGTCTGTACAACAACCCCCCACAACATGTAATTTGCCTATATAACAAACCTGTACATTTACCCCTAAACTTAATAGAATTCAAAAACATTAAAAAAAATTTCTCACTTCTGTCAAACCCAGCTCAAAACTACCAAAATTGACTTCCTTCTTTCTACCTGAACCTCAGTGAGTCTCTATGACATGAAACATGTCACTGGGAACTACAGAAAATCAATGAAAGAACTTTGCTTTTGACCTTGAATTTTTACTTTATTGGAAAATCATACTAATATTTCCTGTTCTCAGCAGTAATATCATGGTGTAAACTACATGCAATAAAATGTGTTATTTGAAGTGTAAGTTTATATGGGTTTTAATAAATTTAAACGTTGTGCAACTATTATAAAAATCCTATTTTAGATAGTTTTCATTTATCCCCAAAAGTTCAAATTCTCTTTCAATATAGGAAAAAAATAGTTTAAAATTTTTGTTATTCAGAGCCCATGACTTAAAATTATTGAAAAATGGGCATTTTGTATATGAAAGATGACTTTGGGCAAGTAAGAAATATCTTTAAGTTTCACTTTATTTACATGGGAACATAGTAATTCCTGTTTCACTTCATTCCTAAGATCATGCATGGTTTAAATGAGAATGTGCTTTTATTCATTTGAATAAAGCATATAAATCATACCTTTATTTGGGTCACTTTTACTCTCCTTCCTTTTGAAATATAATTGCCTATTTCTTCTGCATACATTGAGCAACATGTCATATGCTGTTATAATTTTTATTTCAACAATCAAATATTATTTAAGAAATTAATAGCAAATAAGATATTGTATTTACCCCTATTTTTCCCTTTTCGATCTTCTTTCCTTTGTAAAACTTTATTCCTTCTGTCATTCCCTTTCTGTTTAGAGAACGTATTTTGAACCATTCATTGAGGGATACTTATGCTAGCAACAAATTTTTAGTTTTCTTTTCCCAAAAAATGTCTTGCTATCCCCTTAATTTATATATTTATAAAGGATGTTTTTTAGCAGATGAAGAATAACAATATTTTCCTTTCAGTAGTTGAAAATGCTACGCTTCTTTCTGGCCTCTGCTTTCAGATAAGAAATCTTCTATCATTCAAATTGGTGTTTCCCTGTATGTATTGCATCACATTTCTCTGACTGCTTTTAAAAATTTTTATGTCTTTAGTTTTCAGAATTGTAATTATGATATTCAGGTTTATGCTATTTGGTGTTCACTAAGCATCTTGAATCTATAGATTTGCATCTTTCATTATGTTTGAGAAATTCAGTAATCATTTCCTCCAACACATTTAGCCACTTTCTCCTCCACTACAACTAAGATATGAATATTATCTTTGTTATTGCACCACAGATGCTTCATACTGTTAATTCTTTTTTGGTTTACTTTTTCTCTGTTCAGATTTTGTAAAATATATTGCTCTGTCCTCAAGCTGATTTTATCCTGTCATACCACTTTACAATTGAATGTATCCAGTTCTTTTGTATCCTAAATGTATCCAAAGCGTTTTGTTTGTTGTTTTTTAAATTTCAGTTACTGACTGCATTTTTAAAATTATAGGTTCAGGAGACACATGTGCAGGTTTGTTACATGAGTGTATCATGTAATGGTGGGGTTTGGGCTTCTTGTGAATCCATCATTCCAGTAATGAACATAATACCTGTGGCAGACTGCCACTGCTACTGCTTGAGACCATCATTACAGCAGTTACTACTGTTACCACTTGAGACCGTCGTTACAACTGAACGAAGGGATGAATTTAGAAATAACAAAATACAAAAGAAACTGTTTTAAGTAAGGCTAGCATGGGGAAGAAGAAGAGAGAAGAAAAGAAGAAAAGGGCTCCCTGCTTCTAGTGAGCAAAGGCAGCCACCCTGAGCTTTCACAGCCCTTCTTATTTATTGGGTAACAAGAGCAAGGAGGAGGAGGTAATGATTGGTCAGCTGCTTAATTGATCACAGGTTCATATATTACTAACAGGCTTCAGCTGTACCTAATCACAAGAAACACTTGTGTGGCCTCTCCTTGTTGTTTATAAATTAATTGAGCAAGGCAATTGCAGGCTGTGCAGCCCTTAATTGCCAGTTGGTGATCCAGCTTCATTTTTCTTAGCCCTTATTCAAAATGGAGTTGCTCTGGTTTGAATACTTCTTACATATTTTCCCCTTTCCTTTTACAAGAGGACCCTGAATCCTAAGGGTTGCAGAAGGATGAAGGTCCGTCTTCTGCAACTTCATGCTGAATAAGGGCGATGATATTCCTGCCTATTAAGGTCTCTTGTATTCAGGGTAGAGAGGAGCTCAGTCAGAAAGCATTGGTTCGTTAAGCATCTATTGTACCTCTGAGTTCCAGCAAAAGGTGAAACCCTGGCACTGCAGCAGTTTCTCAGCTTCCTGTGTGGTTTTCTTGATCTGTCCTCGTATTATGGGGGTTGATGTCAGCATGATTCCCATCGGTTCTCGTTCTGTCTTCTCATTCGGATTCAACTGGCTCATGGCTCGTACTAGGGGAACCAGGCCTGTAATTGGAATCCATGGGTCCCACCAGTCTCCCATTCCATGGTTGCACACATCTTGAGGGCATCTGCATGGCTTGTTCGTCTTCTGTAAAGACACAAGCATACCCTCGTCCCTACTTAATACATCTACTGAAACAGAAGCAAAAAGCTTTTGTGGCTGAAGCCGGGAGGCATGCAGTTGCTGAGCATTCGTTAGCTCAGTTTCTGCCTCTTTGGTTAATTACCGTGGGTAATTAACAGTAAGAGACAGGTTCTTTCTGATTAACAGAAGACAGAAAGCAAATCGAGGCTTACCCTTTTCATACAACAGTATAGCAAAAAGCAATCCTTAAACTTTCAATTTGCACTGTACAGTTGGGTCCACTAGATGCTATGGGTTGTGAAAGATAAATCTCTCTCCTAGTTGCACTTCCAAATACCTGATCTCCTCGCTTCTTCTTACGTAGAGAAGGGTACAATTTACAAGGAATAAGCAACAGTTGAGCAACATATTCTCCTGGTTCAAAAACCCAAAGATCTTGTGACATTACCACTACCTGAATTTCTCCTTCACAATCACAATCAACAACTCCTGGGCCTGTAAGTTAAGACAGGTTTTACCAAAATCAATCCCATGTATCTTGTTGGCAAATGTCCTCAAATATCAATGGGAATCTTAGTAAGTTTGTTTCTTTCCATTAACATAATTTGTTATCTAGGAGATCTAATCCTGCGTTTCCAGGTGTTCCTGGAGAGAAGGAATCAATGTGCCTCTGGAAACTCACCCGAGATGAGTTGTGGCCTGGATGGGAAATGCCCTCATAGTCTGAGGTGCCCGGGTCCAGGCCCCCTTCTCGCTTCCCGACAGGAGAGTGCCATTTTGATGAAATATTGAGTGGCATTTATTAGTCCAGTGATTTCCTTTATTGCAATGAGGGCAAAATCCTGGCGTTTCTTTTCTGTTAAGAGGGGAACTGTGTTGCAAGATCCCTTTTGCCAAGAGGTCTGCCGGCATTCTTTTTTGAAATGTCCAATTTTTCTACACTTACAACACTTTCCCACTTTAGGGCTTGACCCTTGGCTTCCTTTAGGTCTATTAGCTACCGAATTAGCCATTGCCTGAGTCAATACTGCAGAGCAAGGAAGCTCAGCTCCCATATCCTGACAAGCTCCGAGAAAACCTCCCAAGTCCTCTGCACATCTCACAGGTGCCAGTGCACGTTTAGAATCCACGAAAGCCAAAGCTAAAGTTAGCCTTTCTGTAGCCACAAAAGACAGTACAAGCCAATTTTCATCCTCCCTCTCCTGTTCACCACTTTCAATCGGTGCTGTAGGTGGGGCAAAAAATGTTCTTAAACCCTGAAATAAAAGATGGTATGTACCAAACTCCAAACAAAAAAGAGAAAAGAAATAGCCAAATTCTTCCTCATGTTATCCTAATTCAAAAACTTCCCATTCTTTTACCTCTAGGGCACTGACCAGTACCTTTTTAGAGCACTGACCTTATGCTGCTGCCCGCAGAATTGTAACGGGGTTTCTCGTTCATCTAGTTGGTTTTAGGTTTTTTTTTTTTTTTTTTTCTTACTGTTCTAGCAGAACTTCCATGCAAATCTCTGCTAGTCTTTGCTAGTTTACACTTTTTTACCTCTTTAGGGCACTGACCTTATATTGCTAGTTTGATAGTCTTCATCCCTATATGACCCTGTGTGTCCCTATGGTCCCTGTTAGTTCCTGCAAGTCCCTGTCTTTCCCTATCTACCTCTACCTCCCTACTTCTACCTACCTCCCTCCTTCTCTTTCCCCCTCTCCCTCCCTTTCTCCCTACCTCCCTCCACCTACCTTCCTCCCTCCCTCCCTCCACTTACCTTCCTCCCTCCCTCCACTTACCTCCCTCCCTCCCTCCACCTACCTCCTCCCTCCCTCCCTCCACCTCCTCCCTCCTTCCCTCCACCTCCTCCCTCCTTCCCTCCCTCCACCTACCTTCCTTTCTCCCTCCCTCCGTCCACC
>NW_026652278.1:24737859-24777961 GCF_009828535.3 Hylobates moloch
GGATAGTCCCTGTTCAGGCACCACTTGTGGCCGACTGCCACTTCTACTACTTGAGACCATCATTACAGCAGTTACTGTTACTGCCTGAGACCATTATTACAGCAGTTACTACTGTTACCACTTGAGACTGTCATTACAACTGAACAAAGGGACGAATGTAGAAATGATAGCAAAAAACATAAGTAACTATTTTAAGGAAAGGCTAAGCATGGGGAAGAAGAAGAAAGAAGAAAAGAAGAAGAAAAGGGCTCCCTGCTTCTAGTGAGCAAAGGCAGCTGCCCTGAGTTTCCACAGCCCTTCTTATTTATTGGGTAACAAGAATGAGGAGGAGGAGATAATGATTAGTCAGCTGCTTAATTGACCACAGGTTCATATTATTAATAACAGGCTTCAGATGTACCTAATCACAAGAAACATTTGTGTGGCCTCCAACAAATACCCAATAGGTAATTTTAAAACCCTTGCTCTCCCACTCCTCTCCCAGTTTTTGGAGTCCCCAATGTCTATTGTTTCTATCTTTTTGTCTATGTGTACCATTGTTTAGCTCACATATATAAGTAAGAATATGTGGTAGTTTATTTTCTGTTTCCATCTTATTTCACTTAGGATAATGGCCTCCAGCTCCATCCATGTTACTGCAAATGACATGATTTTACTGTTTTATAAGGCTGTGTACTATTCCACGGTGTACATGTACCAGATTTTCTGTATCCAATCCACCACTTATAGGCACCTAGGTAAACTTCATGACTTTGCTTTTGTGAATAGTGCTATAATAAACCTACAAGTGCAGGTTTCTTTAGGATAAAATGATTTTTTTTCCCTTTGGGAAGATATCCAGTATTGGGATTGCTGTCTCAAATGATGGTTTTATTTTTAGTTCCTTGGGAAATCTCCATATCGTTTTCCATAGGGGTTGAACTAATTTACATTCTCACCAATAGTGTATAAACATTCCCTTTTCAACACACCCTCACCAACATCTGTTATTTTTTTACTTTTTGGTAACAGCCATTTGATGGAATCTCGTGGTTTTGATTTTCATCTCTGATGATTAGTGATGTTGAACATTTTTTCATGTTTCTATTGGCTGCTTGTATGTCTTCTTTTGAAAAGTATTTGTTCTTGGTCTTTGCTCACTTTTTAATAAAGTTATTTGTTTTTTGCTTATTGATATATTTAAGTTCCTTATAGATTCTGAAAATTAGTCCATTGTCAGAGGCATAGTTTGCAAATGTCTTCCCCCATTCTATAGGTTGTCTGTTTACTCTGTTGTTTCTTTTATGGTGTAGAAGATCTTTAAGTCTCATTTGTCAATTTTTATTTTTGTTGCATTTTCCTATGAAGTCCTGGTTATAAATTATCTGCCTCAAACAATGTCTCGAAGACTTTTCCTAGGTTTTCTTCTAGAATTTTTACAGTTTCAGGACTTACACTGAAGTCTTTAATCTATCTTGAGATAATTTTTCTACATGGTGATAGGTAGGGGTCCAGTTTCATTCTTCTGCATATGGCTAGACAGCTTTCCCCGCACCATTTATTGAATAGGGAGTACTTTTCCTATTGCTTATTTTTGTAAACTTTGTTGAAGATTAGTTGGTTGTAGGCATGTGGCTCTATTTCTGGGTGTTATGTTTTGTTTCATTGATCTATGTGTCCATTTTTGTACCAGTACCATGCTGATTTGGTTACTGTAGCTTTATTATATAGTTTGAAGTAAGGTAATATGATGCCCCTAGCTTTATTCTTTTTACTTTAGATTGCTTTGGCTATTTGGGCTATTTTTGATTCCATATGAAAATTATGATAGTTTTTTTTAACTCTGAAAAATGACATTGGGAGTTTGACAGGAATTGCATTGAATCTGTAGAATGCTTTGAGAAGTATTATCATTTTAGTGATATTGATTCTTCTAATCCATGAGCATGGAAAGTTTTTCTATTTGCTTGTGTCATCTATAATTTCTTTCAGCAGTGTTTTGTAGTTCTTTGTGTAGAAATCTTTCACCTCTTCAGTTATATTTTATTTATGTGTGTGTATATATATGTGTGGCTATTGTAAATGGGATTGAATTCTTGATTTGGTTTTCAGCTTGAACATTATTGGTGTATAGAAATACTACTGATTTGTGTACATTGACTTTGTATTCTAAAACTTTACTGCTGTTGTTCATCAGGTCTAGCAGTGTCTTTGAGGAATCACTAGAGTGTTTTAGTTATAAGATCACATCATCAGCCAACGGAGAGAGTTAGACTTACTCTTTTCCTTTCCGAATGTACTTATTTCTTTCTCATGACTATTCTGGCTAGGACTTCCAGTACAGTATTGAATAGAAGTAGTGAAACTGGACATCCTTGTCTTTTTCCAGTACTTAGGGAGAATCGTTTCAACTTTGTGCATTCTGTATGATGTAGGCAGTGGGTTTGTCGTAGATGGATTATATTATTTTTAGGTATGTTGATGCCTAGCTTACTGAGAGTTTTTATCATGAAAGAATGTTAGATTTTATAAAATGCTTTCTGCGTGTCTAGTGAGATGATACTTTTTTTTGTTTTTAATTCTGTTCATGTGGTGAATCACATTTATTGATTTGCTTATGTTGAACCATTCTTGCATCCAGGGATAAAACCCACTTGATCATGATTAGTTATCTTTTGATGTGCTGCTAGATTTGCTTTGCTACTATTTTCTTGACAATGATTGTATCTATGTTTACCAGAAATATTGGCCTGTAGTTTTCTTTTGTTGTTGTTGTTGTGTCCTTACCAGATTTTGGTTTCAGGATGATACTAATTTTGTATAATGAATTAGAGAGGAATCTCCTCCTCATTTTTTTTTTTTTTTTTTTTGTAATAGTTTGAGTAAGATTGATACCAGCTCTTCTAGTAAACTTTGGCTGTGAATCTCTCTGGTCAAGGCTGTTTTTGGATGGTAGTTTTTTTTATAATTGATTTAATTTTGAAATTTTTCATTGGTCTGTTCAAGATTTCAATTTCTTCCTGGTTTAATCTTGGGAGGTTTTGTGTTTCTAGCATTTTTTTCATTTCCTCTAGGTTTTCTAGTTTGAGCATGTAAAGATTTTTATAGTAGTTGTTAGGTAGCATGGGGTACCTTAAAATGGCGCCGTACCTTAAGATGGGGCCGGTTCTGGGTTCTTCTCCCCTCCTTGACCGGGCACTGTCTGAACCCGCCAAAAGAGAGCCAATCAGGAAGAATCATCTCCCTCCTTCCCTTGGGCCCACCCCTAGCCCAATCCACATAGGCCCAAGGGATATAAAACCCAGCACACCAGCAGCCCTCTCTCTCTTCTCTTCCTTCTCCTTGCGTGGTGCGGCTCGATACGTCCAATAAAGATCTCTTGACTGCGACCAATGTAGTTTGGTCTTCGCCCGGCCCCTTTCTGTAGTCACTGGGGATCTTTTGTATTTCCATGTGTGTAATGTCACTTTTGTCATTTCTGAAGTTGCTTATTTTAATCTTTCTTTTTTTCCTGGTTAATCTAGCTAGTGGTCTATTAATTTTGTTTATCCTATCAAAGAACCAACTTTTTGTTTTTTGATTTTTGTATCGTTTTCCTAGTCTCAGTTTCATTTAGTTCTGCTATAATTTTTGCTATTTATTTTCTTCTTTTAGCATTGGATTTGCTTTCTTTCTTGTTTTTCTAGTTCCTTTAGGAGAAATGTTAGGTTGTTAACTCAAGATATTTCTACCTTTTTGAGATATGCATTTAGTACTGTAAGCTTTCCTCTTAACACTGCTTTTGCTGCATCCAAGAGGTTTTCTATGTTTTGTCTCTGTTTTCATTTGTTTTAAAAAGTTTTTTTTTGATTTTTGCCTTAATTGTTTTGTTTTCTAAAAAGTTATTAAGGAATAATTGGTTTAGTTGCTATGTACTTGTGTGGTTTTGAGAGTTCCTCTTCATACTGATTTCTAATTTTATTCCACTGTGATCTAAGAAGATGCTTGATATTATTTCAATTTTTTTGAATTTATTGATATTTGCTTTATGACCAAACATGTGGTTAATTATATAAAATATTCCATGTACAGATGGAAAAAATGCATATTCTGTGGTTGTTGAATGGAGTATTCTTTAGATGACTACCAGGTCCAATTTATCAAGTGTCCAGTTTACTGCCAGAATTTCTTTGTTAGCTTTCTGCCTTGATATACTGCTGTCAGTGGGGTGCTGAAGTACCCCACTGTTGTTGTATGACTGTCTGTCTCCTTTTTTAGATCTAGTACTGTTTTATAAATCTGGGTGCTCTGATGTTGGGTCCATACATATTTACTATAGTTAAGTCTTCTTTTTGAATTAAGTCCTTTATCTTATATAAAGGCCTTATTTGTCTTTTTTAATTGTTGATTTAATGTATATTGTATCTGATACAGGAATAGCCATTGTTGCTCATTTTGTTTTCCACTTACATGATTTCTTCATCTCTTTACTTTGAGCCTGTGGATATCATTAGATGTGACACAGGTCTCTTGAAAGTAACAGAGGTTGAGCCCTTTTTCAAATCCAATTTGTTACTCATGCCTTTTAAGTAGAGTGCTTAGGCTGTTTACAACCAAGTTCAATATTGATATTTGAGGTTTTGTTCCTGTCATATTGTTGCTAGCTGGGTGCTTTGTAAACTCAATTATGTAATTGCTTTATAGGATCTGATAGCTTTGAACTTATGTGCTTTTATGGTATCAAGTATCATTCTTTCATTTCATTTAGAACCTCTCTGAACATTTCTTGTAGGGTTGGTCTGGTGGTGACCAATTTTTTATTGTTTTCTTTTCTGGGAAAGACTTCTCCTAGTTTATGAATCTTAGTTTGGCAGGATGTGAAATTATTTGCTGACATTTTTTAAGGAGGCTAAAAATAGGCCACCAATCTTCTTTGGCTCATAAGGTTTCCACTGAAAAATCTGCTGTTAATCTGATGGGATTTCCTTTATAGATAATTTGACTGTTTCTCTAGCTATCTTTAAGATTTATTCTTTTGTGTTGACACTGAATAATCTGATGACTGTATGCCTTTGGAATAGTCATTGATATCCTTTGGCTCTGTGTCCCCACCCAAATGTCATGTTATAATCCCCATTGTTTGGGAAGGGACCAGCTGGAGGTGATTGAATCATGAGGGCAGATTTTCTCCTCACTGTTTTCATAATAGTGAGTTCTTATGAGATCTAGTTGTTTAAAAGTATGTAGCATTTCCCCTTTTGCCCTCTCTCCTGCTGGCCATGTGAAGATGTGCTTGCTTTCCCTTCACCTTTCGGCATAATTGAAAGTTTCCTGAGGACTCCCTAGCTATGCTTTCTCCACAGCCTGTGGAACCATGAGCCAATTAAATCTCTTTTCTTTATAAAGTCCCCAGTCTCAAGTAGCTCTTTATAGCAATGTAAGAATGAACTCATACAGTCATCTAATATAGTATCTTGTTCTTTGATATATCTTGTACCTGGATGTTGACCTCCCAAGCAAGGTTAGGGAATATTTCCTGAATTATTCTCTCAAAGTTTTTTTCTACCTCTTTTATTTTTTATTATTCTCTCTCAGAGATAGATGCCAATAATTTCTAGGCTTGATCATTTTACATATTTCCATATTTCTATAATTCCAAAGGCTTTGTTAGTTTTAAATTTTTTTTTGTATGACTGGGTTAATCTGAAAGACATCTTCAAGCTCTGAAATTTCTTCTTCTCCTTGATCTAGTCTATTGTTAAAGCTTCCCACTATATTTTGACAATCCTGTCATGAAATTTTCAATTCCAGAAGTTCTATTTGTTTTTTTTTCTTTGTATAGCTATCTCGTATGCAATATATTTAATCAGTTTATTGGTTTGTGTTAAATTTCAACTTTCCTTTGGAACTGACTGAGTTTCCTTGGATCCATATTTTGAACTATTTATCTGTTGTTTCAGGCTTGTCAATTTAGTTAGGATCCATTTCCAAGGAGCTAGTGTGATCCTTTGGTGGTATCAAGACACTCTGGCTTTTTGTAGTATCAGTGTTTTTGTGTTTATCTCTTCCCATTTTTGAATTTGCTATCATTTGGTTGGGATATTTTTAAAATTCTTTTTTCCCTTGATGGTATATGTATGGTGTATATTGTCTATGATCACTTGGCTTTGTTTCTGGACACATTCAGTGGGGCAGTGCTGTGTTTGTGTTCCTTGGTTATGGATAACTTCCGTGCAGTGACTTTCTTGGATGTTGCTTTTATAGCTATGCATTGGACAAATGAGCGGACACACTATTTTCTGTGGGTCTGAGGATGTGGAGGTCAGCAAGCTTGTCTTGTGGGCAACCACTAAGCCTTTCTGGAAGGAGGTTTATTATTTGGTGATGCATTTTAGACTGTAGTCCATAAGTGGAGCTTAAGAGTAATAGCTTGCTCATGCCCAGATAGGTTGATAATGGGTGGAAGCACCTGCCCTGACAGGGGGGTGTTGTGAAGAGACCATGTGTGGTGTGCTGATGTCTCAAGGGAAGGGGGAGGGTGGGTGCACCAGTTCTTCATCCTGAGCCAGCAGAAACCTGGTTCATTTCCCTATCACACCTGTGTCTCTTGGCTCATGACCTTCAGTTCATAAAGACTTGACCCGTTAGTTGCCAACCACAGTGCAGCTGTGGGCCACGAATACACTCCATCAAAGTGGGCTTGGGGCAGAACCTTTTCCCTGAGTCCAGTGCAGACAACTCTGTGATATTTCTTATCTCCATTGGTGAGATACTGCCACTCTGTGTAGGAAAGGGGACTTGGGTCCAGTCCTTCATGTGTGCCCAAGCAGCAAGGGCTCACTTTCAGCAAAAGTCATGCCACTGTGAAAAGTGCTAAAAATGCTTTCTCCAAGTGCACATGTGCAGGCTTCCCATTGGGAAGAACCACTAATGTGTCCACACCAGTTGATGTGGTATGGGGAGTGGGAGATGACACCCTCCCCACATCTATTCCCAGGTATCCGCGCTGCCATTTTCATCAATTTGTTCCACACCAATGTGTCCTTTGTCCCAAAGTAAGTTTTGGTGGATTGTGCTTCCCCTTTTTTAGGAGTGGTCCATACCAAGGGTTAGATCTCCAGGGTATCCCACAGCTCTCCAGAGACCTACCATTCACCTGTGCTTGCCAAAATCAGACCAGGTTGTGAGGTACATTTATGAAGAATCTGGTGATGCAGTGACTCAGCAGAGAATCCTCAGGCAGGGCAGTGGCCCACCACAGGGGAACAACAAGTATGATTCCCAATGCCTCAGTTCAGGTATGAAGGGAGTGCAGGCATGGAAACCTGGTTCTTTCCTCAGGAAAACCTAAATCTCCGCTGACAGCATTGCCCTGGGTCATGAGGACAGAGGGGCTCATTAACAGTTTGATCACAAGGGTGAGGGAAGGAGAGAAGCACTCCCCCTGTCCTTTCCACAGAACTTCAAGTTCCTCTGGGGTTGATCTGTGCCAGAGTCTTGCTGCTTTTCTCTTGTGAACACCAGCTTCTCCCCATGGACATGATGAGAGGTCCTCGTTTTCTTCACTCAGTTTTCCATTCAGAACTTGTCCATTAACCTGTAACGTTCAACTTTTTTCTTAGGAAATCTGGCATTCAATGTCCTTAGTCAGCCATTTTGAAAAAATACTGCAATTTTTAGTTCTAAATTATCGATTTGGTTCTTTTTCATAACTTTTATTTCTTAGTTGAAATGTTTTATTTATTCATTTGTTTGAAGAGAATTGGTAAATGTACATTAAAAATTTTTTATAATAGCTGGGTTTAAAATCTTTATCAGACAATTTCAACATCTAATTCACTTTAATGTTGGCATATCTATCCATGATCTTTTCTTATTCAAGTTGTGATTTTCCTGGTCCATAGTATGATAAGTTCTTTTTAAAATTGAACCCTATACATTTTGGATATTACAATATTCTGAATCTTGTATTCCCCCTGTTGGTGCGTAGCATGAGGGCAAGGGGGCACATGTGTTTAGCTATCTACTAGATCCCCTCCTCCACCTGCTCCAACTGGAAAAAGTGGAGTGTTGCCTCTTTGCAAATAGATCAGCTACAAATTCAGCTTCCACATCCCTGGTAAAAGTGGTGTACCAATATCAGTTCCCTACTGTGCCCTTCTGACACCACAAAGAGGGAAAACACATATCTGAATCACATCACTTTATTGCTTTAAGTTGAGGCCTGCTGCTTAGCTCCACACTGGGCCTCACTGACATTAGGGGAAGAATGGGAATAAACAAAGTGCTAACCAATGTCATTTCCCAGCCCCTTGTTAAATGGGGATGGGAGTGGAGACTCAGCTTGCCACTGGAATCCACTAATTCTACCCTGGCAGGAGAATTAGAGTATGTTCTAGAGTATCTGGCTTCCACCAGATAAAGGATGATGATCTGCTTCCTACTCTGCCCCACTGATGCTACCGGAGCATGAGATTTGGAACATTCCTTCTCTAAATAAATAAAGAATTGATGGTCACCTCCCTATTCAGTCCAGCAGATATCACTAGGCAGAAGATTTATAGCATCACTGCCTGCTTCTACAGGATGCTTCTCTAGTGGTAGGGTAGAAGGTCAGCTCCCAGTTGGCCCCAGTGAAACTGTGGGAGTGGTATGCGATTGGGATTTCTGTCGTGTTTGCCTGGAGTAGGTTGTGTATTGGGATTTTTTTTCCTCCTTAGGTCACCCATTTTCTGTTCCTTTGGCTAAAGGAGACAGGCTTTTCTTGGATAATTTTTTTTTCCATGCCTGTTGGCCATTACAGGTTAAAGGCTTATGCAATATTCTGCCCAAGATATACGGGAGGAAGTAAGAAAACTGAGGATACTCACTACCATGTTGTTCAAGTACTGAGTACTTGAGGCAGTCCATCTTCAATACTCTTCCAAAGCTTGTTTATTATGTCCAGAGTTTTAGTTGGACATGACCACTCCGTCTTTGCCAGAATCAGAAATCCCCTGATAGTCTGCTTTTAGAAGTCCAACCCAAATGTAAAAACACATTGCCAAGAACAAATCCTAGAAGCAATAATGCAGGCAAGTATATTAAGAAAAATTTACATTACTTAAAATCTGATAGGCTTTTTTAAGTCTCTCTGGGAACATTATTTTCATTCTAACAATAAATATGGTAATGACAAATTTTCAGAATTAGTTCACTAAAGGATTCTCATTATGGAATTATTTTTGGTAGCATTTTATTACACAGATTGTGGTTATTGTGCCTTTTAAATGTATTTCATAATTCTTATTTTTCCAAAATTTAAATATTTATCACTTTATTTAATAAATTAGTATGTCATTCGTTTTCAAAACCTGAGTTAATGAAGATTAAAATTCATGTTGAAAACTATTATTTTATTTAAATATGTATTTAAAGCTCATAATATATTTAAATATATATTTAAACCTTATATATAAACATACATGCATACATATATGTGTGTGATATAGATACACACAATGTATATTTATACACACATGTAAGATGTGAAAATATATATACACATATGTAATATATACACATATCATTTAGTGCCTAGAAGATCATTTACATCACATAAAAGTCAGCACTGTCATTTATCTGTTACTCTTTCTATATGGGTACATAATGTGTTTTGTGTAAGTGAGGCTAAGCCCCAGCTTAGCAAGATCTTTTTCCAAATATGTATTTATCAAGGATGCACTTGTGCTGTGTTACAAGCGCTAATGTATGGACAAAGCTAATCATTAATTACAAATGCTACTAATTATTATAGAAGTTTATAATTATGTACAAGATGGAAGGAGCTTGCAATCTGGTATGATGAATTGAATTTACAAAATCCTTAATGATTCCACAAAATCACAGCCAGAATCCATGAGACACTCTGGAACCTTAATTGTATAACACTGTTGGCCCAATCTGTAGGACGGAGGCACGATTTTTATACCCGCAAGTCAGCCAATATTTATCTGTGGCCTACTTATCTCTCAGTGATAGAGGATAAATATGCAGGCAAAGCAGCTTCTGTTTGAAAGCAGTTGTCAGAGGTAGGAGGCTCCTGTGGAGTATTAGCTGACAACACTCACAAGAGTTATGGGATGAATGCTCCTGTACATGTTTTATGGTTTGAATTGTGTCTCCTCTAAAATTCATATGTTGATGTGCTAACTCTAAGTACCTAAGAATGTGACCTTCTTCGGAGACAGTATCTTTACAGAGGAAGTCAAGGTGAGGTCATTAAAATGAACCACAAGCCAATATGACTGGTGTACATAAAAAGGAATTCAGACAGAGGGACACACACAGGAAAAAAGACAAAATGAAGAGACCCGGTGAGAAGACAGCCCTCTGCAAGCCAAGGAAGAGGCCTGAAACAGATCATTTACTCACAGCCTTCAGAAGGAACAAACACTGCTTCAGCTTGATCTCTGACTTGTAGCCACTGGTCAACCTGCAGTATTATCATTACAGAGAACCCGCATGAGTCTCAGTCTGGGTGCTAAATACTACTTTTGTTTAATGCTTCCCTTTTGTTTCTCAAACATCAAATCCTTCTTTTTATCCACACAAAACATCTTACGATGCTAACCAAGACAATAGATCACTATTGTCAAGTTTGTCAGTTCTCAGTTCATGGATGTGGTGTTGCCTCCTTTCCCTATTACCCCCTCTACTAACCTACAAAGGCAGATGGGGTATGATATGGTTTGGGTTTTTGTCCTGACCCAAATATCCTGTCATATTGTAATGACCAATGTTGGAGGATGGGCCTGTTGGAAGGTGATTAGATTATGGGGGTGGATTTCTCCCTTGCTGTTCTCATGAGATTGAGTGAGTTCTCATGATATCTGGTGGTTTAAAAGTGTGTGCCAACTCCCCCTGTTCTGTAGTCCTCCTGTTCTGCCATATAAGATGAGCCCTTTGCCTTCTATTATGATTGTAAGTTTCCTGGGGCCCCCCAGCCATGCTTCCTGTACAGCCTGAAAAACTAGGAGTCAATTAGACATATTTTCCTTTTAAATGACCCAATCTCAGGTATCTTTATAGCAATGTGAGAATAAACTAAATTGGTACAGATAGTGGGGCATTGCTATAAAGATACCTGAAAATGTAGAAGCAGCTTTGGAACTGGATAATGGGCAGAGGTTTGAACAGTTTGGAGAGCTCAGAAGAAGAAAGGAAGATGAGAGAAAGTTTGGAATTTCTTAGAGACTTGTTAATTTGTTGTAATTAAAGTGCTGATAGTGATATGCACAATGAAATCCAGTCTAAGGTGGTTTTAGATGAAGATGAAGAACTTACTGGGAACTGGAGCAGAGGCCACTTTGTTATGCATTAGCAGAGAGGTTGGAGGCATTGTGCATCTGTGCTAGAGATCTGTGGAACTTTGAACTTGAGAGTGATGATTTAGAGTATCTGAAGGAAGAAATTTCTAAGCAGCAATACAATCAAGAGGTGGCCTGTGTTCTTCTAGCATCCTATGCTCAAATTTGTGAGTCAAAAAATGATATAAAATTGAAACTTATTTTTAAAAGGGAAGCAGAGCATACAAGTTTGAAAAATGTGCAGCCTGGTCATATGAGAGAAAAGAAAACCGATTTTGTGGGGAGGAATTCTAGAGAGCTGCAGAAATTTGCACAAGTAAAGAGGAGCCAAACGTTGACAACTAAGATAATGGGAAAAATGCCTTGAAGGCATTTCAGAGACCTTCGTGGCAGGCCCTTCCATCACAGGCCCAGAGACCTAGGAGGGAAGAACAGTTTCATGGGCCAGGCCCAGGGCCCACTGCTCTGTGCAGCATCAGGACATGGCACCCTCTATCGTGGCTGCTCCAGCTCCAGCAGTGGCTAAAAGGGACCAATGTATAGCTTGAGCCGTTGCTTCAGAGGGTGCAAGCCAAAAGCTTTGGTGGCTTCCACATAGTGTTAGGCCTGTGGGTAGAGAGAAGGCAAGAGTTGTAGCTTGGGTTCTCCATTAGTTTGTTTTCATACTGCTGATAAAGACATACCCGAGACTGGGTAATTTATAAAGAAAAAGATATTTAATGGACTCACAGTTCCATGTGGCTGTGGAGGCCTCACAATCATGGCAGAAGGTGAAAGCATGTCTTACATGACAGCAAACAAGAGAGAATGAGAGCCAAGTGAAAGAAGTTGCCACTTGTAAAACCATCAGATCTCATGAGACTTATTCACTACCATGTGAACAGTGTGAGGGAAACCACCCCCATGATTCAATTATCTCCCACTGGCTCCCTCCCACAACACATGGGAATTAAGAGAGCTGCAATTTAAGATGAGATTTGGGTGAAAACATCGCCAAACCATATCATTCTGCCTTTGGCCCCTCCTGAATCTCATGTCCTCATATTTCAAAACCAATCATGCCTTCAGCATTAACTTAAAAGTCCACAGTCCAAAGTCTCATCTGAGATGAGGCGAGTCCCTTCTCCCTATGAGCCTGTAAAATTGAAAACAAGTTAGTTATTTCCTAGACACAATGGTGGTACAGGCATCGGATAAATATACCCACTCCAAATAGGAGAAATTGGCCAAAACTGGGGCTAAAGGCTACACGCAACTCCAAAGTCTAGCAGGGCAGTCAAATGTTGAAGCTCCAAAATGATCTCCTTTGACTCCATGTTTTACATCCAGATCGTGCTGATGCAATAGATGGGTTCCCATGGACTTGGGTGCATTTGGCCCTGTGTCTTTTCAGGGTACAGCCTCCTTCCCAGCTTCTTTCATGGGCTGGCATTGAGTGTGGCTTTTCCAGGCACACAGTGCAATCTATCAGTGGATCTACGATTCTGGGGTTTGCAGGATGGTGGCCTTCCTCTCACAGCTCCACTAGGCAGTGTCCCAGTGGAGACTCTGTGTGGAGGCTCTGACCCCATATTTTCCTTCCGCACTGCCTAGCAGATGTTCTCCGTGAGGGCCCTGCTCCTGCAGCAAACTTCTGCCCGAACGTCCAGGCTTTTTCACACATTCTCTGAAGTCTAGGATGGGTTCTGAAACCTCAGTTCTTGACTTCTGTGTACCTGCAGGCTCAACAGCACATGGAAGCTGCCAAGGCTTGAGGCTAGCAACCTCTGAAGCCATGGCCCAAGCTATACCTTGGCCTCTTTTAGCCATGGCTAGAGTGGCTGGAACTCAGGGAACCAAGTCTCTAGGCTGCACACAGCAGGGGGGCCCTGGGCCACGTCCATGAAACCATTTTTCCTCCTAGGCCTCCAGGCCTATGATAGGAGGGTCTACGGCAGTGGTCTCTGACATGTGCTGGAGACATCTTCCCCATTTTCTTGGTCATTATCATTTGCCTCCTTGTTAGTTATGCAAATTCCTGCAGCTGGCTTGAATTTTTACTCAGGGAATATTTTTTTTTAATTGCATTTTCAGGCTACATGTTTTTTGAACTTTTATGCTCTATTTCCCTTTTATAACTGAATGCTTTTAACAGCACCCAAGTCACATCTTGAATGCTTTGCTGCTTAGAATTTTCTTTTGCCAGATACCCTAAATCAACTCCCTCTAGTTCAAAGTTCCATAGATCTCTAGGGCAGGGGCAAAATGCCTTCTGTCTCTTTGCATAGCAAGAGTCACTTTTACTTCAGTTCCCAACAAATTCCTCATCAACATCTGAGACCACCTCAACCTGGATTTCGTTGTTCATATCATTATCAGCATTTCAGTCAAAGCCATTCAACAAGTCTCTATGAAGTTCCAAGCTTTCCCACATGTCACCATCTTCTTCTGAGCCCTCCAAACTGTTCCAACCTCTGCCTGTTACACAGATCCAAAGTCACTTCCACATTTTTGGGAATCTTTACAGCAGTGCCCCACTCTACTGGTGCCAACTTACTCTATTAGCCCATTTTCACACTGCTGACAAAGACATACCTGAGAATGGGTTATTTATTAAAAAGATTTAAGATGATACTTAAGTGGGAGACACAGCCAAACCATATGAGGAGCCATTGCCTAGATTTCAGTGGATGAATGTAAACAGCTGAATATCCAGGCAGAAGCTGCTGCAAGGGTGGAGCTCCCATGGAAGACCTCTACTAGGGCAGAGCAGAGGGGAAATGTGGGTTGGAGCCCCCACACAGAGCTCCCAATATTAGGCTGCCTAGTGGGGCTATGAGAAGAGGGCCACTGTCCTCCAGACCCTAGAATAGTAGATACACTGACAGCTTGCACCATGCACCTGGAAAAGCCACAGGCACTCTATGCCAGCCTGTGAAAGCAGCCTCAGGGGCTGTACCCTGAAGAGTCACAGCAGCAGAGCTGTTCAAAGCCTTGGGAGCCCACCCCTTGTGTCAGTGTGGCCTGTGTGAGATATGAACTGAAAGGAGATTATTTTGGAGCATTATTTAATGACTCCTCTGCTGGGTTTTGGAATTATATGGGCCCTGTAGCCTCTTTGTTTTGGCTAATTATTCCCTTTTGGAAAGGGAGTTATTTACCCCATGACTCTACCCCTATTGTATCTTGGAAGTAATGAAATTGATTTTTTTCATTTTTTTTTTTTTTTTTTGAGACAGAGTCTTGCTCTGTCACCAGGCTGGAGTGCAGTAGCACAATCTCGGCTCACTGCACTCTCTGCCTCCCAAGTTCAAGCGATTCTCCTGCCTCAGCCTCCCAAGTGGCTGGGATTACAGGTCCGTGCCACCACACCCCAGCTAATTTTTTTTTTTTTTGTATTTTTACTGGAGATGGTGTTTCACCATGTTGGCCAGGATGGTCTAGAACTCTTGACCTAATGGTGCACCTGCCTTGGCCTCCCAAAGTACTGGGATTACAGGCATAAGTCACTGTGCCCAACCCTTGTTTTTTATTTTATAGGCTTATAGGGGAAACGGACTAGCTTTGTCTCAAGTGACACTTTGGACTTTTGAGTTAATGCTGGAATGAGTTAAAACTTTGGGGAACCGTTGAGAAGGAATGATTGTATTTTGACATGTGAAAAAGGCATGAGATTTGGAAGGGGCCTGGGACAGAAAGACATGATTTGGAGTTGTGTCTCTACCCAAATATCATGTAGAATTGTAATCCCCAATGTTGCAGCAGTGGCCTGGTGGTGGGTGATTAAATCATGGGGACGGATATCCCCTCCTTGCTGTTTTCATGATAGTGAGTAAATTCTCACAAGATTTGTTTCTTTAAAAGTGTGTAGCATTTCCTCCTGCTCTCTCTTCCTCCTACTCTGACCATGTAAGACATGCCCTTTGCATTCCACCATGATTGTAAATTTCCGGAGGCCTCCTCAGCCATGCTTCATGTATATCCTGCAGAACTGTGAGTCAATTAAACCTCTTTTCTTTTTAAATTACCCAGTCTCAGGTAGTTCTTTATAGCAGTGTGAGAACAGACTAATACAGGGTGGAAGGTGGTTAAAATTTGTGCTGGGAGGAACAAGTGGCTTGTTGGCATTGGACTAGTATTGCTAACCTCTGGGAAGAAGCAGATAAGTTTCCAAGTTATTATTTGTACTACAATATTAAGTTTGGACATCACGTAATGATGTTTGGTATGTATGCTTTTATTTTCTAGAAGTAAGTAAAGTCATAATGAAAACATAATGCTATCTGTGGGAAATATTATGTGTGAATAGGGCTAGTATATCTCTAAGACCTACATATGGATTGTTCTACAACAGGTAATGCCTGCCTCTAGGCCAGGCAGAGAATTAGGTGGTAACAGATAAGGGAATTGTATCTCTAGCCACAGAGGCTAGAATATTACCTCAAATGGAAGATTTTCTCTGAGGTTTGAGAATATGCCAAGTATGTGAAAAGAATACTCAACATAAATAATTGCCCAATTTGTATATATTTTCATGAGGAGAAAAATATAATTTAGAAAGTCAACTTAGGAAAGAAATAATTCAATCTATTTAACAGATATATTTAGTAGGCAAAACAGCTATTTAGTTAAGGTGGAGAAAATGATTTAAATGCAATGTAGTTATCCTATTGACATATTTTTCCAGTTCTACTCTCAAATAGTCCATAAGACAGGGAGGTTGGGCTTGATTTATCTGTTAGGGTTTTTTTACAGACCTGTCATGGACTCTGAGAGCAGGTGACTCGACATCGTGCTTTGTGGACAGTGCAGGAAACACAGGATCCTGAAGGTGGACAGAAAAAAATCTCTAGTTTTTATTTGCAATTAATATTTATCTACTCTAATAATCAGTCTGCTTTGGAAATATTCCCTGTGCCTTCCTTAAAGATTAACTGCTTTTAAAAAGCTATTGTAAACAGTTAACATTTTTGTCCTCTATAATGTCATTTACCTGAGACTTCATTTCAGGTGGTGCCTCAGGGGACCATCATATTTATGTTGGCGCCATTACTACCTGAAGCACTGAAATGAAAGAAAGTTCAGTAAGCATTTTACTCAGAGAATTATTCTGACAATCTCTCAAATATTTAATGTTGTGTTAACAGGTGATGGATCTAGTTATCCTTGGATAGAGAAATAAATTCACACAGCATGTTATACATCAATATTAATGGTCTGGTTAAATGTCTATAGCAGTTGCAGAAATAGGCTCTTTCATGATGTTTTCAAGACATCTTAAGCCTGTTTGAAGTCTTGGTAATTTTTTACACTTCATGATATCATTATCTTTATCATCATCATCAAAATAATAAATATGAAAATATGTATGGATACATACCAGACTCTGGGCTAAGGACTTAAAATGCATTATTTAATTATCTATAACATGCATGTAGGCAGGTACACACACACACACACACACCATGAAATAGGTATTTTTATCATCACTATTTTACAGGCAAAACACAGAAAGACTAAGTAATTTGTCCCAGGCAATTAATAATAGCAGAGTCAGGATTTTGTGTCTTTTTGAATCAGTCTCAGGCTTTATCTGATGGGCCACATCACATCTCATCTGAAAGACTATCTGAAATCTTTAAAGCAAAGGTCTTGGAACCTGTCCCAACCATCGGTTAACTTTTTCCTTTGTCCTTGAGACATACTTGTATTACAGAAGGTAGGACTAACATATATATTTTTTTTTTTCGAGACAGAGTCTCTCTCTGTCACCCAGGCTGGAGTGCAATGGTACAATCTTGGCTCACTGCCACCTCCGCCTCCCAGGTTCAAGCAATTCTCCCTGCCTCAGCTTTCCAGGTAGCTGAGATTACAGGTGCCTGCCACCACGCCTAGCTAATTTTTGTATTTTTAGTAGAGACGGGGTTTTGCCATGATGGTCAGTCTGGTCTCAAACTCCTGACCTCAGGTGATCCTCCCGCCTCGGCCTCCCAAAGTGCTGGGATTACAGGCATGAGCCACTGTGCCTGGCCAGGGCTAACCTTTTGATCCCTAAATTCTTAGTGTTTCTTCTTTGCAAAAGAATGTAATTACAAGGGATGTGAAAGTATTTGTTCTATGCTTATTATATGCCAGGTTTTGACATAGCTTATTTTATTCTCAAAGCAATCATGAAATGTTATTTTATTAATTTTGGATATGGCATAACTGAAGCTCAGAAAAGTGAAGTAAGTTCCCCAAGGCCATAGTAAAATTGCAAAGATGGGACAGAAACCCAAGTGTGCTGGGCTAACCACTAAGCAATCCTATCTCTAACACAGTTGTTATCAGTCATTCACTTCTTGGTGTCAAGACTTGAGACAAGGCTGAGATACAGAAAAATGAGGGGAAACTGAGAATATTAAAAGTGTAGCGGGACAGAAGTGGGTCTAAGGCAAAAGGGATTTGTGAGGTATAAGAAGAAAGGTAGCAGGCACATGGGTTGGTGGGCAGGGAAGTGAAACCAAGAGTTGGGGGTAGGGACTGTGCAGGCTTTGCTGTGTTATTTGTCTCAGGCTGGCTCCAGGAATGAAACGAGGAGGGAAAAAATAATCTGTGCAGTGCTGCTTATTCCAGATAAAGACTATTGCTCCTGTTCCTCCCTCTCTATTTAATAGCTTAAGTAAGACCCATCCTTATATGGAAATCTCCCAGCATACCTCCCCTGTTGCCTAGGGGATCGGCGAGAATGATGATAGGAAGATTCTGTTCTGGTGGGAGAGGGTGAAGTCACATTGCAGTATTTTTTTTCCTCCATGTTTCTGTTGTTATTGTCACGGCTGATAAACCCATGAATACAATTTGCTATTTCAACTATGTATATATTATATACTATAATTAAAAAATAATAACTTGGATAAATATAATCATAGACAAATAACGTAGCCAGAAATAATAATAATAAAAAGGTAGCTGTTCAGTAAGAACATCCCATTTCTAAAATGAGTGTGGGAGAGGGAACTTCAGATGAGAAAATTTGGATCAGGACTGGGGTCTCATAGAGCACTGGCCACTCTGAGATTTGGCTCCTGACACTTAATTGGTTCTAAACACATGGCTGTCGAGCTGGTATTGAACCCTCGAAGAAAAATATAATGCTCAGGATGGTTCCCACCCAATGTATTTCTTTTCAGGCTTTGCCCCACTTCAGTGACATAGGTACCATCTTGGAATGGGAGTCAATTTTACATAATGTGGAACAAAATCTAATTTGCAAAATAAATTTGCCTTAATCAAAGAGATTCAAAAGTAAAAATAGATGGCGTTACAATTTATCTGGTCTCTAACCAATTCCAACCAAGTCAACTTAATCAAATCTGAAATTAGTGATTCATTAATCCTATCTACTTCTTGAAAAGTAAATAATGCTGGCTTTCTTAAAATGGGTTTTGGTTAATTGCATAAGAAAAGCAGGCTCACTTGAGAATGTTTTGTCAGGCCCATACTCCATCCAAAGCAGTGTGTGTATATGCATATTCTGAGGATGAAGTATATGTAGTCATGTCTGTGATAATACTATATTTTTAAAACATGAATTTCTTCTAATAACTGGTATACTAGGGATCGATTTGAGCATAACACAAATTTTGTGTTTGCCTATGCATATTTTCGTTCATGTGAAATACTATGTGAACTCAGAAAGCTTCACCAAGCTGAACAGACTCTGTAGAAATATACAAAACAAGCACACATGCATACACCTCAAACACCTATAAGCTACCTCAATTCACTGCAGGTGTGTTATGAGCCACGTTCATGCACATCTGGTGTTATAACTTTCTGTCCGATTTCAGACAACACTCCTTCTACTGCTTTACAATTACTCACAAGCTACACCCTTCAAGTGCCTGCTTCCACAAGCAAACTTCAGCTCTTTTAAAAGTAAAGTGTCACATTTATTAAAGTATTATGTATTTCTTAACTATTTCATATATGCAAAACTGTGCTACTATTCTTTTTGAATGCTCCTATCTTTCCCACCCCCACCCCCCAACCACTAATGAAGTTTTTGAGTGTCAGGCCACTAATCCCATTTCCTCCCATAATTCTTGTGCTTTTATGACCTTTTTTTTTTTTTTTTTTTCTTGAGATGGAGTCTCGCTCTGTCACCCAGGCTGGAGTGCAGTGGTGAGTAAGGATATTCAGTCCCATATTATTTAATTTCTGAAACCATTAGAATAGCTTCAGAAGTTCAGCAACAGGAAAATGGTGAAGTAAGCCACTGTTTATTCATTAGAAGAAATAACATGCAGCCATTTAATGGCTAGAGAGACTATATAGCAGAGTGAAACATGATTATACTAGGCCAATTGCAAAAAGGTAAAAAATTAAATGAACACTGATAGTGACTTTTAAGAACACTTACAGGGAAAAGGAAATATTTGAAAAAAAATGCAGTGAAAAAAACTAAGGCCAGTGAATGCTATTATGAACATGTGTAATACACGTTAGAGAGATGGGGAGCATGAGTGGTGTTAGCCAACTGTGGAAAACTGCTGTGTGACATTCAGATAATGAACGTAATAAACCACTCCAGGAAGACCATCTGTATGTTGTTCACTATTCTGATTCAAGCCAGACAGATGCTGGTATAGAAGGTTCACACCCCTACTACAAATCCTCTCTGACAAATAATAATCATGTTACATAAACAACAAACCCAGAATCATTGGGAAGCAGGCAGAAGATGGAGCAAGCATAGTATTAGAAGTGGACATGGTCTGGAAATAGAGATAAATTGTTTTGAAGGTAATCTTGTACCTGTGCTTCAGAAATAAACTCAGTACCTTCACTACCAGTACCACCAAAGGCATTTTGAAAGAGCTATGTTTAAAAATATGCTAATACATATTTGTTGAGAGAAAGTGGGGCCAGGACCTATATTGCATGTATGTGAGGCTACATTTTCTGCATTTTATGCTTATTTTCATAATTACCCTGTGAACTAGCTGTATGTCTTTTTGTATAAATGGTAAACATGAGTCTCAGAGAAGTTAAGTGACTTGCCTAAAGACGTAGTTAATATGTGATTGGCCAAGATTCGAACTCCATTCTTTCTCCATAATTCTTGTCCTGTCCATGGAACTAAGCTAAAAATGGAAGAAAGGAACTAAGGGGACAAGTTATTCACTTATATACATACATTTCCATGTCCTTGTCAAGGTTCTAGTTTCTTGTCTGTCACCCTGTCTTGGTCTCTTGTCCATCACTCTGTCTTGGTCTCTTGTCCTTGTTTTATTTCTATTTCTGCCATCTTGCCATATATAAATATCTTGCCATTTATGTATCTTTCAGCAAATAGGCAGATTGATATGGACCAATTTGAGAAAACTATATTAGACCATTCACAATCATTTGTGCCCTTGAAAAAAACTTGAAAAAAAATTATTGGGAAAAGAAGTTGATTTACCCTCTGAAGGATTTGAAAAATAGTTCTTAAGGTTGGCTTTTCTTACACTATCTGTCAACATGGAGCACAATCATATCTATGATTACGACTAAAAAAGATTAGCTTCCCAGCACTTTGGGAGGCTGAGGCAGAAAGATCACAAGGTCAAGAAATGGAGACCATCCTGGCCAACATGGTGAAACCCCTTCCCTACTAAAAATACAAACAATTGGGCATGGTGGTGGGCACCTGTATTCCCAGCTATTGGATAGGTTGAAGCAGGAGAATTGCTTGAACCCGGGAGGTGGAAGTTACAGTGAGCCAGGATCACGCCACTGCACTCCAGCCTGGGCAACAGAGTGAGATTCCGTCTCAAAAAAAAAAAAAAAAAAAAAAGAAAAGATTAGCTCAGCAGAAGGAAAGCTAGTGATTCATGACAGTATATCAGATTTGTATCGTGAGGGTATGATACATGTATTAGCCCTGTGAAACAATCTCTTCTCTTGCACTTATTTGGTGCCAGTCAAAACAGTATTGAAAATTGAGCCTCTTTACTTACCAAGGTTGCAGTGAATCACTGCCTTATACCTCATACTAACAGTAAGCTGAAATGATTTAGTTTTCTCTTTATCCTTAAAAGAAACGCAATTTAGAAAGATAACTGAGATAACAATGATATTATAGGAGATAATAAATTCACCTATAAAGTTTCGAAGGAGAACCAGTTAACTGTAGTCTTGAATGTTTTGTTTATAACTTCATATGATGCTAAAATGTAACAAATTGTGCTTTGGTATATATGTTGTTAGGAAAGTTAAAAATGCTACCTGGATGTTATTTTAGTAAAGATATGAAAGCGGTTCAAGCTGATCTCCACAGATATAATTTCATTTTCATTTTATGATTGGGTGATTTGAGTAACATTCAACAAATTTCAGTTTAAGGAAAAATACTCAGCTTATCATTAAGCAGGGCTTTCAAAACATTGCAAATAAATATGAAACCCAGTTAATGTCTACACAAGAAAAGAACATACAGTAAAGAAATACACTGAGTGAGAGGAGAACATTCAGTATATTATTGTATTAGGAACCTCGTTAGACTGTGTTGTGAAAGTTAATTTAATTACCTAATATTTTTGATTAACTATAGAAGTAGAAACTGATTGGGTTCCTGCTGTGAAATATATGAAATTAATATACAAGTGAGGACACACAAAGCCCTTTTTAATTTAATATGACCATTTATGACTTTAAGCAGGCTATCTCCCTGATAATAAATGACTTACCTTGTATTTGCTCATTCTTTTTTCTGTTGCAGACTTTAGTCATTGGCACCTGGCTGTGACTAACATTCTTCATGTGTCATGAATGTTTTGCTTTAGGATGCCGATGCTGACTTTTCTCTGTGGTGCAAATGTTGCTACGAATTCTAGTACATGTTCAATTGCACTTTTAGTACTATTCTCATTTGACTGTCCTTCCATCTATGGTCAGAGTTGCTATTTTAGGGCCTGCCATTATAGCTTACTTGACATTTGAATTTCTAGTTGGCCCAAAACACTAGTTCAATCTCAGCAGCTCTACCTCTTTTCAAATCCTGCAGAATAGATGGGCCTATTTCTCTTGCCCTCCCATCATGACCAACTAGGCACACTACTAAGTTCACAAGTAAACATCAGAGTAATCTTTAAGGTATTGGTCTGCATTTGTGCAACCCCCTCTGGATGTGATTTAAAAGCTGGACTCTGCCATGAGATAAGGTGGTTTATGACAGCTTGGAGATGGGAGGTGGTCTGAGATGATGCCTTAAATCATTGAATAGTGATTCACGTGGCATTTAAAAAAATCATCTCAAACTCATTATATTCTACCATAAAATTGCTCATCTGAAATTGATAGATTCAGAGAAAACCAGCTTCTATTAGGTTGGTACAAAAGTAGTTGCAGTTTTTGCCAGGTAAAAATAATGACAAAAACTGCAATTACTTTTACACCAACTTAATAGTAGGGGTCAGTGACTCATTTTGCTTCAGAGGATTACTGCACTTAATCAAAATTTGTTTCCATGGGCCTTGCTCACTAGAGTGACAGTTGTGGAAAATTGTATTTCTTTATTGATTTTTTTTCTCTTTCCTTCACCTTAGTCTCTTTCTCTCCTAATCGACTATGCTTGTGAAAGGTCTTCATTTCATATGTCATGTCATGCATTCCTTCCACATTCGTGCTTTGAATCCTGTGTTTTTCCTATTTTGAATTAAAATGGCTGGTTTACAAGGCTGTCTCCACTTGGAATTTTTAACTGCTGCAGCTCACTCTCAGCCCCAAATGGTACAGCCTCCTCTGATTCATGGAGCTTTCCACAGAGCTCCTCAAAACACCTCCTTCTTAGGATTCATCATCTCATTAGTGACATCACCATCTCCTTGGCTATTCAGGCCAGAGACCTTCTGCTATGGCTTAAATGTTTTTGTCACCTCCAAAATTCATGCTCAAACCTAATTCCCAGTTCAATAGTACCATGAGGCATGGCCTTTGAATGGTGTGGCTCTGCCTTTGTGAATGAGATTAGGCAACTTTATAAAAGGGCTAGATGGAGGAAGTTCATCCCTTTTGCCCTTCTGCTTTCTGCCATGTGAGGACACAGAATGGGTCCCCTTTTCCCTTTTTGCCTTCTACTGTGTAAAGACATGGCATTCCTTTTGTCTGGATGACTCAGCTTTCAAGGTGTCTCTTGGAAGCAGAGTATTCCTCATCAGACAACAGAATCTGATGGTGCCTTGATCTTGGACTTCCCAGCCTCCAGAATTATGAGAAAATAAATTTGTAGGTTTAAAGGAATAAATTTTGGTTCATTATAAGTGTGTCTTAGACATATTGTCATAATAGTATAAAATCAACTAAGACACCCTCTTTTCTCCTCCTTCTTTCTAAATTAATCACTGACTCCTGTTGATTATATATTTATTTATGTTCACAATATATCACCCTGCCTACACCTCCACCTCCTACGTACATCAGCACACACACATGCATGCTCACACGTTAAAAGATTTATCACCTGCTATATTTCTTGCCTGGATACTACAACAGCTTTCAACCTTCTTTCTCTGCCTTCAGCCTTACTGGAGCCAGTGTTACCAGCTGAAAACACAACAGACCACTCCTGATGTAATATGTCTGCTGAGGACTGGGAAGAAAACACCATAGGCCTCTATCCATGCTCTATGATCTAAGGGCTTTGGCTGGGGAAGGGGTGAGTTGAAAGTGAGGGTTAGGTCTAAGCTGTGAGTTTGCTAAGACGTCCAGGCATATTTTCTGCCTTCAGAAATCAAGATTGTGGCTATACCAGAGCGTTAACTTCTACAAAGTAGAGGCAAATCCTGGGTTGTCAGAATAGTACCTGCTAGTGTCACATTAATGCTGGGTGACAATGAAAGCAGAAATTGTATATTCGTTTAGATAGAGAAGAGGCAGAAAAAAGAAAATGCCTGAAAAAGGCAAGTCATTCAATCTGGGGCCATCTGAGGGCTATTAGAAAACTCTTTTAAAATTATTTTCATCACCTACTTATCCTTAGTGACTGAAATTCCACATAAAGTTTTATTCTTCTGGCCTAACGGAGTGATTTCTCTCTCTCTCTCTCTCTCTCACTCCCTTTTTTTTTATATATATATATATCCACTATTCACACACACACACACACACACACACACACACACACACGTATATATGCCTTTCTCTTTCTCTCTCTCTCTCTCTCTCTCTATATATATATATATATATATGTATGTGTGTGTGTGTAGGTATATATATTCCCTGAGAAAGGTGATATATTTTGTGAAGTTATTCCTTAACTTTTTGTCTTTCCTTCCTATCTTCCCTCTGACCTTTTTTTTTTTTCCTCTCTCTCATTTCTTTTTTTTTTCTTTTTTCTTAAATTCACTAACAATTGAGCACCTACTCTGTGTTACATAGCCGTGAAGAAGTTAAATAGCAGACCATTCATGTGGAAACTTGAAGTGGATCACTTTGGGAGTCCACTTGGCATTAAAGACTGATGCCCAGAGGTCCAAAGGGGCTGATTGAGAATTAGAGGCACATTAGTATCTGATTTCAGGGTTTCTACGTCCAGTTCCACATTTTGATGTTATTGCTCTTAATTCTCCCACTATAAACCACCTTAGTTTAGGTCACTAAACTAAGTTTATTTTCAATATTTGCCCTTTGTTTCATATATCTATATTTAACAATATATCTGTGTACATCTATATATTTCTTATCTGCTGTATATAGATAATAACTGTAAAAATAAATACAATAAATATGAAGAAAATAAAATAACATTATTAAAACTAACTTGATGTAATAGCTCCAAACTGAGACGTTGCCTTTATTAAAACAAAATAATTAAAATAATTGTGAAGGACAAACTTCCTTCATTTAGGTGATTCGGTTCACAGCAATGGCTCTTAACCTTTATTACCCATTATCATCACCTGAGGAAGCTTTTAAAAATTAACTGTTGCTTAGGGTTCCAGAAAGTCTTATTAAATTTGGAGAATAATACTGGCATTAATCATCTAAAAAATTTCTCAATTAATGATAAGTTGCACAGTCAGGCTGGGGCACTGCTAGCTCAGGAGCAAAGACCCCAGATTCTAGGATCCGACTGCCTAGGTTCAAATTCTGCTTTATCACTGTGTGACCTTGGTCTTTTACTTTGCTTGGCTTCAACTTTCTTATCTGTAAAATAGAAATGAATATGTATCCATGTCATAAGGCTGTATGAGAATTAGTTGAGTTAATAAACAGAAAACGCAGAACAAAGTCTTGTATATGATACATGTTAAATGGGTGTTTAGTTTCATTGTTATTTTTATCAATGTTTGGGTTCTTGCAGCATTTGAGGTTATCTTGAATGCACAGAAAGACAGAATTTCCAGGCTTTGCAGCAACAATCCTTTGCTAATGAATTTTCCCCAAAGTAGTAAAAATACACAGTAAGTACTTTGTGACAGGATGATGGCAGGCTTACAGGAACCATGCTTGTATGTATGTTCTCCACAACCAGCTGTCATGTTAGAGTTCAGTCAGCATAAAGGTACCAGATTCTGGAACTACAAGAGATAAGTGGTACCAGGTGGATGAAAGATGGGACTAGAAAGAGTAAAAGGTGAGAGTAAAAGAAAAACACGCCTTCAGTTTTCTTCTACTAAAAGCTAAAGCTAAAGAAAATAAAACAACACAAAACAAAATAAAACGTGAAGAAGGTGGCTACTACCACGGTGTGAATGCAATGGCTCCTTTTCTTCCTCCCTCCCTTCATGTTTCTTTCTTTCTATTCCTTTTTCCCTCCCTTCTCTTCTCCGTTTCCCTCCCTTGCCAACCCTCCTCCTCCCTCTCCCTCTCCCTCTCCGTCCCTTGCCTACCCTCTTCCTCCCTTCTCCTCCTCCTCCTCCTTCTCCTCCTCCTCCTCCTTCTCCTTTTCCTCTCTCTCTTTCCCTAAAGAGAGTAAATTCCTTGCTTTATCTGGGTCACAGGCCAGGGAGTTGATCCTGAGAGACAAGAGAAAGTGAGAAGCAAAGACTGACCTATGTCTGTCACTGAACTTGGCCTTGCAGATCCACAACTCTAATACTCATTGAGGTTCCTCAGGTCCTCATGCTGAGCATGAAAGGTTATCAGGTACTCAGTTCTGACCATTTGAAACCATTTGAAAGAGGTCAAAGTCAGTATTTGGAGAGACATAGTAGTTTGTTGTGACACTTTCTCCAAGGTAGACTCTTAAGACTGTCTCAAGATGTATTATACAGAGAAGGAAGTGTTAGCCATAAAAAAACATGAGCTCATGTCCTTTGCAGGGACATGGATGAAACTGGAAGTTTTCATTCTCAGCAAACTAACACAGGAACAGAAAACCACACACCGCATGTCCTTGCTCATAAGTGGGAGTTGAACAATGAGAATGCATGAACACAGAGAGGGGAACATCACACACTGAGGCCTGTTGGAGGGTGGGGGGCTAGGCGAGGGATAGCATTAGGAGAAATACCTAATGTAGATGATGGGTTGATGGGTGCAGCAAACCACCATGGCACATGTATACCTGTGTAACAAACCTGCACGTTCTGCAGGTGTATCCCAGAACTTAAAGTATAATAAAAAAAAAAAAGAAAAAATGGAGGCCATAGTTTGGATATACCCCAATGCCAACTGCTCTAAACCAGGTAACCAAAACATAAGTCATTCTGATTTCACTGGAATGCCAGCTCTAATCATAAGTGAAATAAAAAAGGAAGTTATAAGTTCTTGTAAGCATGATTCAGTGAAATTAAGACAGTCAGCTATAGACAGAGCAGCTTAAACAGTCGGCTTACCTTAAAAGTATGCTTAATGGACTTGGTGTAGTTGCTCATGCCTGTAATCCCAGCACTTTGGGAGGCAAAGATGGGAGGATCACTTGAGCCCAGAAGTTCAGGACTAGCCTGGGCAACACAGTGAGACCCCATTTCGATCAACAAAATTAGCCAGGCATGGTGATTGGTGCTGTAGTCCCATCTACTCTGGAGTCTGAGGTGAGAGAATTCCTTGAACCTGGGAAGTTGAGACTGCAGTGAGCTATGATATTGCTCTTGCATGCTACATGCTAGCCTGGGTGACAGAATGAGACTCTGTCTGGAAAAAAAAACCAGAATGCTAATATGTAACACACAATGCTAATATATTTTTAAAAAAGGTCAAAATACATTCTCCTTTATTCACTATGAACTGTAACGTGTAACTGCTATGAGCAGGCTTCTTACCACTTTTCAGTTCATAGTTTTTCAGTTTTCAAACTGTTCTTTTATATGTGCAATAAACTAAACATCTTTAATTTGGTCTGATTTGACTTTTGATAGAAAAAATACTTTTCAAATTGATATTCTACTTAAATGTACAAGACACCATAGCACATGTATGTAATATCTCCCATTCTGGGACCCTGTGAATTGCTTCTTATCTAGTTATTTTTTAAGGTATTTATTAAGATATAATTCACATACTATAAAATTCATCCCTTTAAAGTGCACAATTCAGTGATTTTAATGTATTCACTGAGTTGTGCAACCATCACCAATAATTTTAGAACATTCTTATCACCCAACAGAAAACCCCTGTACCATTTGCAGTCACGTTCCATCCCCCAGTCTGAAGCAACCAATCAGGCATCCTCTGTCTTTACAAATTTTCCTATTCTGGACATTTCATAGAAATAGAATCAAATAATATTTGGTCTTTGGTATCTGGACTTTTTATTTATCATGATGTTTTCAAAGTTCATCCATGTCGTAGCATTTATCAGCATTTCATTATTTTCAAATGGCCAAATAATCTGTCGTATGAATTTACCAGGTTTTGTTTATCCAATAATCAGCTGATAAACATTTGGGTTGTTTCTACTTTTTGGTTATTAGGAATAGTGCTGTTATAAATATTCCTGTACAAGTTTTTGTGTGGACATATGTTTTCATTACTCTCGATTATATACCTAGGAGTGAAATTGCTGAGTCATAGAGGAACTCTATATCTAACATTCTGAGAAACTGCCAAGCTGTTTTCTAAAGTGACCACATCATTTTATAGTCCTACTAGCAATATATATGAGTTTCAATTTCTTCACATATTCAGCATCACTTCTTAATTTTGGCTGTTTTTGATTATAGCCATCCTAATGGGTATAAAGTAGAGTCTCCCATTTGCCAATCATGGCTATGATGCTAGAATTCTCATCTTCCTTTTTTAAAGTAAGTTTTCTAATACAGAGTTCCTCCTAAAGAAATCCCTGCTCCCCTTGGCATGTTTACAGTGACTCTCACATAAAGGGAAAATTAATACAAACATATTGGATGTTTTCCATGGGATAGGACCTACCGTAAGCATATATTATCTCACTAGATCTTCTCAACTGCCCTTTTGGATGGACAGGAACATATGACCATGGTAGTGTATTATTCTAAAAAGTTATTGAACAAAACATAGCTATTTAAAACCCCAGTTGTAAAACCTTGGTGTCCCCAACCTCTTGATTTCCCCGAATAGGTGGTTCCATTTCTCTCATGAGTGCCCTTTAAGTATTTCTTATCACAAAGGGAATTATTTTTCCAGTGACCCTGGCACACTGCAAACACCCCTGGCAAACTCATTTAAGCTCACAGAACACCAGAGGCAGTGGTTAGAGAGAAAGCAGGTGGCTTTCTACTTTGGCTTTCAGCTAGTAAGTGGTCTCCACATAACTCCTAATCCATGAGTTTCTCAGCAAAAGGTAGGATGAGGGGAGGAGTGTTAGTGAGGAATGAGAGAGACTGATAAGTATTTGAGGATTACATCACCCATAACGAAAGACAAACTCATAAACTGAGTAGACAGAAGATTTGACTCACTCAATTGCTCTATTGATGTAGCCAGATTATTTTCTCTCCTGAAAGTTGCACGTAAGAGAATAATCATCTAAAAAATATTCTTATCGTGTACTTTTATTTTATAAATGTTCAAAAGCCAATATGTGCAAAACCATTTAGCAAAATGCCACCATGGGGTTCATAGTTTGTAATTTTAAAAAAGCAACCAAAGGCTGCTGTACCTCATAAATTATGCAATAAGGAGGTTTGGGTAAGATTGAAAAGTAGAAGTAAAACCTACACTCCCAGCAGGCGAAATATTGTTTGACATTTTTAATCATAATGAAACATACGACCTAGCGGGGCAAAACTAAAACACATTTGCATGTCAAAGAGTAGGTTCCATTTAATTTGTTTAAGTTTCTTTGTTAGCATTTCTGTTTCTTATGAAATATCTTCAAGGTTATGAAGAATATAATAAGTATCTAAATGGTTGAGAGATATGAACACAGATAAAAACAGCCGATTTTCTGGCCAGGCTTTGGAAAGTGAGAAATTTGTATGCAAGAAGCCACTTCTCCCCTTTGCTTCTTTAGTGCAGTTTTATTGCATTTTCAGAAGGCAAGAAAAGTAACCAAAGTATCGGCCAGCTTACATTTATACAATGTGTTGTCTCCTGACTGTGCATACAATTAAAGACTTATACTCTTTTTCACATTTTTCGCCGTTACCTTAGGAAAAATGTCATGACAACAAACCCCTAAGTTTAGGGGTTTACTTAATCATTTTATCTCTGTCTTAAAGGGAATGGAAAGGAGTTGGGCCTGTGATTTAGAGGAAAATTGGGTTTCACAGTTCAGATTTAGAGTTGAGGCAACTGGAAACCTAAATTTTTCTTATCCTGAAAAGCTTTAAGAGTATTGAAGAAAACAAAATGAACAAACAAAAAAACTCTTTCCACATATATAATCAATTTTTTAAATTTTGTGGTAGGTTTTTATTTCTCATTGAATAAGCTGAAAAGTAACTTTAATGGCTAGTGAATTGATGTAAAGGAACATACATGTTTCCCATTGATTTTCCTCTTTTTAATTAACACCATAATTTCTAGTTGAGAGAAGACTGAGAGAAACTGATTGATGCTTAAAAAAATATTCTAACTTACCAGGAAATCATCCTGAGGACCTGTGGTTAAATGATTCAGTTGGCTTAACAATGTGTGGAAGAGAGTTTTGCAAGTGTTTACACTTCACAAAGACTTTCCAAGAATTGGATTTTGTTGAGCTGAGCTTTAATGCACAGAAGAGATGTTAGGATTGGAGACACGTGGGTATGGCTCTGTGTTTGTCTGGGTATATTCTCTTGACTACTGCTTTTAGTAAGCTTGGATGTTCCTCCAGATCTGGGACAGAGCATGACACCTTTGGTTCTATAGTCCCAGTGTCTGACATTTACTGGAAAATCAAATATTTGAAAGGGTAAATGTGTAAGTGCACAAATGAATGAATGAAATGAAATTATGGCTAAATCTAGTCTCTTGGAAGGAACAGTGTTTCTTTGCATGTGATGGCATTTAAAGGCATTTATGCAGTTGGATACTCACAGATAGCCAACTCTAGGGTATCAGCCACAGGCCGTTTACATAATTTGAATGAACTCATAAGTGAGTTTATTTTAAAGGGGGACCTACATATTATTTGTTTTGCTGCAAAATTAGGTGAAATCACTCTTAATTTCCCAAATCTGTAATTTCTCCTACCAACCTCCTCTCACGAGTCTCTCTTGCAGCATTTTTCCAATTCTAGTGTCCTCAGTCTAGCTGGATTTCCAAACCCAATCCTGTCTCTGTCTTCTTGCTATTTTGTTTTGGGTGAATTACCTAATCTCTCCTACCATAAATTGTTCATTTGTAAGAGGAGGTGCAAACACACTTCTCAGTGTTATGAGGTTTTAATGCAATCATAGATGTCTTTTACTGAGTACATAGAATCTTGTACACAGATTTGATCTTTTCACATAGTCCCATATTTCTTGAGGCTTCGTTCATTTCTTTTCATTCTTTTCTCTCTAATTTTGTCTTGTCAGTTTATTTCATTAATTTGATCTTCAATCACCGATATCCTTTCTTCCACTTGATCAAATCGGCTATTGAAGCTTGTGTGTGCTTCATGAAGTTCTCGTACTGTGGTTTTCAGCTCCGTCAGGTCATTTAAGCTCTTCTCTACACTGGTTATTCTAGTTAGCCATTTATCTAACCTTTGTTCAACATTTTTAGCTTCCTTGTGATAGGTTAGAACATGCTCCTTTAGCTCAGAAACGTTTGTTATTACTGACCTTCTGAAGCCTACTTCTGTCAACTCATCAAACTCATTCTCTGTTCAATTTTGTTCCCTTGCTGGCAAGGAGTTGTGTTCCTTTGGAGGAGAAGAGGTGTTCTGGTTTTTGGAATTTTCAGCTTTTCTGCTCTGGTTTGTCCCCATCTTTGTGGTTTTATCTACCTTTGGTCTTTTATGTTTGTGACCTACAGTTGGAGTTTTGGTGTGGATGCCCTTTTTGTGAATGTTGATGCAATTCCTTTCTGTTTGTTAGTTTTCCTTCTAACAGACAGTCCCCCTCACCTTCAGGTCTGTTGGAGTTTTCTGGAGGTCCTCTCCAGAACCTGTTTGCTTGGGTATCACCAGCAGAGGTTGCAGAACAGAAAATATTGCTGCCTGATCCTTCCTCTGGAAGCTTTGTCCCAGAGGGGCACCCACATGTATGAGGTGTCTGTTGGCCCCTACTGGGAGGTGTCTCCCAGTCAGGCTACATGGGGGTCAGGGACCCACTTGAGGAGGCAGTCTGTCCATTATCGGAGCTCAAACACTGTGCTGGGAAACCACTGCTCTCTTCAGAGCTGTCAGGCAGGGATGTTTAAGTCTGCAGAAGCTGTCTGCTGCCTTTTGTTCAGATATGCCTTGCCCCCAGAGGTGGAATCTAGAGAGGCAGTAGGCCTTGCTGAGCTGCAGTGGGCTCCACCCAGTTTGAGCTTCCCTGCCACTTTGTTTACTATACTCTATGAGCATAGTACTGCCTACTCAAGCCTCAGCAATAGCAGACACCCCTCCCCCTGTAAAGCTCCAGCATCCCAGATCAAACTCAGACTGCCGTCCTAGCAGCAAGAAAGGCTCTGTGAGCATGGGACCCACCACGACAGGCACAGGATAGAATCTCTTGGTCTGCTGGTTGTCAAGACCATGGGAAAAGTGCAGTATTTGGGCAGGAGTGTACCATTCTTCCAGGTACAGCCACTTATGACTTCCCTTGGCTAGGAAAAGGAGATCTCCCGACCCCTTGCACCTCCCAGGTGATGCGATGCCCCACCCTGCTTCTGCTTGCCCTCCATGGGCTGCACCCACTGTCCAACCAGTCCCAGTGAGATGAACTAGGTACCTCAGTTGCAAACTTAGAAATTAACCATCTTCTGCATCAGTCTTGCTGGGAGCTGTAGACCAGAGCTGTTTCTTTACAGCCATCTTGGAAGCGATTCCCTCCTTTAGTTCTTTGAGTATGTTTAAGAGAGCTGTTTTAAAGTCTTTTTTTATTAGGTAGCTCTGCTATGAAGTCTTTCTCAGGGATAGTTTCTCTTTTGTGTGTGTGTTTTTTGTTTCTCTGTAAATAGGCCATACTTTCCAATTTAATTGTATACCCTATAGTTTTGTTGTTGCTGTTGAACACTGGCATCTGAATCTAATAATGTGGCAGCTCTGAAAATCAGATTCTCCTCTTTCTCCAGGACTTGTTGTTTTCAATTTCTGTAGGCTGTCTCTGTGCTGATGATCAACCTGAGGTGTAAACTTAAATTCTCTTCAAGTGTTTTCTGAGCATGAGACTTTGCCTGGGTATGAACAGTAATTTTTAAAATGTTCCAAGGTATGCATTTGCTTTTCAATGTCCTAGTCTAGTTTGGCTCCACACAGAAGAAAAAGAGAAAAAATAAAGTGATGAAAAAAAAAAGGCAGTGGACCTTTCAATCTCCTCAATGTCACTTCAACTGAAGGGAATTGGGTTTGTTTTAATGGGGGGAGGTGAAACAATAATAGCTGCTCACCTCTGGCTCTAGGCCTCAGTGATTAGAAACAGCAATCAGAGCTCAGAACACAGATCCCCAATATTTAGAGGACAGGTCTTTATTGCTATCCCACACCCCAGTTCCTAGGAGATGCATGGAAGCTGCTTCAGGAGCACATGCACCAGTGCCTGCCATGGGGCTGTGCACGGGGAAGTAGTAGTTGCTGTTGAGCTAAAAGCTGAAATTGACCAAAGTTAACCACAAGTGAGTGTTGAAGCCTTCTCTTGGAAGCTTCAAGGTTTAATAGACTCCATAGTTACAAAATAGTCATATAAGGCAGATTCTGCAAGCTTAATTGTTATATAAGGGGGAGATAGATTCCTGGTGCTTCCTACCCAGCCATCTTCCTAGACTCCTCTTGGCTTTCAGTTCTTAGTCTTCTTATCCATGTAGTTTGATAATGGTTTAACAATTGCTGTGAGAATATGTGCACATATTTATATTTACTTATGCTCTTTATGATACTTCTGAGACCTGTGAGCTAGAAATTGACTTATGTAAAGTGGCTTACGTATTTCCTTTGGAGAAAAGAATGTTTTGGCTCATTTCAAAGTGTTGCATGGTCTCTAAGGAAAAATGCAATGTTTCTATACATATTTTAAATGAATAAGAACCACAAAATTGTCTTACCTGTTCATGGAAATAATTGAGTTACTAGTTATTGGAGCACTCTGTCCCATCAGCTTTTTTTCTTCTGAATTGTGAGAGGGCTTGATTTAATGGGCCTGACTTTAGACATCGGAGAATTCTTATTTCTCCTCTTACTAGTTTGGCAATTTGGGAGAACTATTAACATCTCTATATCTCTAGTCTGTATTTGCTAAAATGGGAATAATAATAACTAACTCAAGGGCATATTGTATACATGGTCAGCAAACATACAAAATGAGATGAAGTATAAATATGCCTAGTCCCTAACTGGGCTTCCGCAAATGCCAGTTTATTTCCCTCCTTGAAGCTGAACTGGGCAGCTTGCTCTGCAGTACAGAGTTGCCTAAAATGATGCAATGATGAGATTTGATGACCAGGTCAGTAGCCTGCCAAGCTCTTTTTTCTAATCTCTCCTACTGATTCTTAAATATGGCCCAGATCCAAACTTCCCTTCAGGAGCTGCTTTTTATCCACAGCCCAATCTAGAATGTTTGGGTCCTTAACTCGACTTAGTCTAGTTCCTGGAGAGGCTTACCTTGTCTGGCCTTTGTCTTTCTCTTTTAATCAATAGGAGTTATGCTTTTAATAAAGAAAAACATAGCATATTTCAGAACAATGTATTATATGATAATTCCAATCACAAAGAGCAAAACTGAGTCTCCCTGTTTTATCAGTATATTACTATTTGAATGTTTGTCCTCTTCAAAACTAATCTTGAAATTTAATTGCCATTGTAACTGTATTAAGAGCAAGAAACTTTAAGAGGTGATTGGGCCATGAAGGCTCCACCTTCAGGGATGGGATTAATGCAATTATAAGAGGTCAAATTTGCCCCCTTTTGCCTTTCTCAGCCCTTCCACCTTCTGCTATGTGAGGATCCAGCCTACCTCCCTCCAGAGGATGCAGGGTTCAAGGCGCATCCTTCTTGGAGGAGGAGAATGGCCTCACCAGACACCAAAACTGCCAATGCCTTGACCTTAAACTTCCAACCTCCAGACCATGAGCCAATAAATTTCTGTTAATTAAAAATTATGCAGTCGCAGGTATTCTGTTATAGTAGCACAAATGAATTAAGGCAAGTAATCTCTTTTATAAGACTGTAGACCAATCGTTTACAACCAGATGTAGATTTTGTATCTGATGGATATCTGGAGACATTTTTGGTTGTCATACCTGCAGGGGGTGCTGCTGGCATCTAGACGGTAGTACAAGCCAAGGATACTGATAAACATTTTACAATTTGCAGGACAGGCCTCATGACAAACAAAATTATCTGGTCCCCAATGTCAATAATGACAAGATTAAGAAGTCCTGATCTAGACTGAGCTGGGTATCCAGCTAACCCCCTTAAACTCCCTCCCAATAAGCAAGGAGATATTAATCTCCCTGACAGTAAGAGAAGGACGGGCAGCATTACATTGCCATGGTCATCATACACTTGTTAGGTACATGCCAGGGGTTCATCCCAACATGAACCCCTAAGACAAGATGTAAAGTAACTATAGTATATTAGATAAAATGCCACAGCTTGGAGTTAGACAGATTTGTATCTGGTTTTGGCTCTGTCACTTAAAGTTGTAGCTCTATAAGAAAGTAACTTGTGTTTCTGGAGCTTCAGCAACACTCAACAAAATGGTAGTGGTGGTATGCAGAAATTACATTTATAATATCTTTAGAATAATGGTTGGAACATGGGAAACAAATGGTTGATGTTACAGTTTTTGACATCTTCATTACCATCATCGTCATCATAGTCGTCATCATCGTCATCATCATCATGTCTCATCTTAGCCTGGCTTATAGCTACCTCCATGTTACAACTTAAGCTGTATGTGCCCACAATTCTGCTTTTAAGAAAAACCATCTGTATCAATTAACCTACGCATGACACAGACAGGGAGTCAATTCGAGGAGGGTGAAGGGAAATTAAGCAGTCAGAGAAAATGACATTTCATCAACTTGGCCCCACTTTCTATTAGCTTTTAGATTGATTTTCATAGAAATATATGATATGGGCTGGCATTAGAGGAAAATGCAACTCGCAAATGTGCTGGTTGTTGACAAGTACCCTATATTGCAGAATGTTTTTATTCTTCTTTTCCTTTTTTTCCAAGATAATTTTTACATTTTTTCCTGGCTGTTTCTGAAACACTCAGGCCTTCTCCAGTTTCATGCATTTCTTCACTGTATCACTTTGATCCTTTAAATTAGAAGAAATTTTACTGGTCTAAATTATAGAAAAGTCCAGAATTTCCTAGCTTTAAGGGGATCAGTCTGAGGCTCAAGTTGTATCTTCAGTAGCCAGTGTCTTTCCTTATTATCTCCTAACTCTGATCTCAACTGTTTTAGTCTCAGAGTCCCCCAGGTGTCAAGTCACTTGTTAGTAGCTATGGATTTATGTCTTTTCAGATTGAATCCAATGGCATGGGAGAATGTCTGTTTGTCTAATCCATTAAGATCTTTAAGGGCAAAAACCATATCTCAGTAATCAAGTCTAGTATAGAATCCTACAAGTGTAGGAGTCTACTCACCAAATACATAGAATTAGATTTTCCAAGAATTCATATAGTTAAATATAGATAAGATACTCAAAAGGAAAAATGAAAGAAAGAAAGAAAGAAAGTTGACTCCTAGAGAGAAAATGCACTTAAGTTGTACAACTGGTTAGTAGCAGAGCATGGGAAACACTATTGATTGCCTATAAGACAAGGTCATCCAATTTCCATTTCCAATAAATGTTGGATGTGATTGTCGATGAAATGTTAGGAGATATCTCCCGGTGGGACTTCAGAGAGATGGTATTTTTGGCTTGTTTTTAACCTTAAAAATTGACCCATGAAAAGACACAGGCTCATCATTTGGCACAATGCTGCTTAGCAGTATATGCCAGATGGAACTCCAATAGACATTATTTGGCCATGGAAGGGGTGAACACAGAGAGGCTGGCAGAGAAGAAAGTTAGGAGGAGAAACCTAAGCCATGATGATGTCATTAAGCTGTTTAATGAACCAGGAATATCCTACTTCTACAGTTCTTATTATGCAAGACAATAAATGTATTTACCATTTAGGTCAATTATGTTAGGATTTCTGTTCCTTGCAGCCAAAAATATCTTCCTGGGTACTCAGAGAATGAGGGCTTTTCCCAAGAGATCAATTCACTTATGCAGAAAGAAGACCTTTGTTTGGAATGAAAGCAGTTTTGTTTGGCCTAAACGTATGAAGAACATTGTCACCTGGTCAATAATTTCACAGATTCAAAGTTTGTAGACCGGCCCCTTTTGATGCCCTTGCAGTCAGCATAATATTGCAAATATAGCTTCTTCCTTCAAGGAGTTTTGTTCTCCCCAGAGACTTGAGAACTGATCTGCTCAGCCTGTTAAGGTATGTCATGCCAGCTTACTCTGTTTTTATCTCAGCGCTGTTTTATGTTGTAGGCATACTCAACATAAAGTTTAATTAGCAGATCCAATGACCTAGGTAATATTTATGTAGGAGGTGAACATCTCTAGAAATAGATGAAAGGAAAAAGAAATGTGGGAGGGAAGAAAAAATATGAATCACTTTCATTTATCTTATCAATACAGTATCTTAAATTCTGCTTTTAATTACTGGTAGGTCTGGTCTCAGGAAATGGCAGTAGAGTTGCACTTAGAATTCTGAGTTTTGGAAAAAATAAATGAGAAATATCTCTTCAATTAAAAAGCAGGAGCTCTTCAATGTGACTTCTTCCAAAATATCATCCCAACATGTGAATTAATTTTTGTGGATCCTGAACAACTAAAAAATAATAATTATGGTAAAATACATGTTACATAAAATTTACTATCTGAATCATTTTAAATGTACAATTCAGTAATGTTAATTATCTGCACCTTGTTGTGCAACAGAGCTCTAGAATTTTTGATCTCGTAAAACTGAAACTCTACACCCACTGAACACCAACTCTTAATTTCTCTTGATCCCTGGAAACCACAATTCTACTTTCTGTTTCCATGAGTGAAATCACATAGTTGTCTTGTGACTGTGACTGAGTTATTTTATTTAGCACAAGGTTGTCCAGATTTATCTGTGTTGCTACAAATGGCAAAATATTCTTCTTTATGGCTGAATAGTACTCCACTGTGTGTGTGTGTGCGCGCACGTGTGTGTGTGCGCGCGTGTGTGTGTGCATGTGTGTTTATCATATTTTCTTTATCCATTCTTCCATCCTTCGACATTTGGGTTTCTTCCACATCTTTGCTATTGTGAATGATGCTTCAGTGCCCATGGTTGTGAAGATATCTCTTCAAGATCCTGATTTGAATTTCTTTGGATGTAACTCAGAAGCAAGATTGCTAGATGATATAGTAATTCTATTTTTAATTTTTTGAGTCACTACCATACTGTTTTCCATAGTGGTTGCACCATTTTACATTTTCACGAGCAATACACAGGTGACCCAATTTCTCAACATCCTTGCAAATACTTGAGAATATGTTTTTTTTCTAATTGTGCCCATCCTAGTGGGTGAAATTGATATATCATTGTGGTTACGATTTTAATTTCTCCCGTGCTTAGTGATGTTAGGATGTATTTTAATAAGCAATTTTTAAATTGGGTTATTTCATTGTTGAGTTGTAGGAGATATTCATATATTCTGGATATAAGCCCCTTATTAGATTTATGATTAACAGATGTTTTCTTTCATTCTGTAGGTTGCCTTTTCACTCCACTGATTGTTTACTTTGATGTGCAGAACTTTCGGAGTTTGATGCATTCCCATTTGTCTATGTTTGTTTTTATATTGTCTCCAAAATATTATTGCCAAACCCAATTTCATGAAGCTTTCTTCCCAATGCATTTTTTCCCAGTTATGATTTTGGGTCTTATTTTTAGTCCTTTAACTCATTATTAGTTAATTTTTGTATATGGCATAAAGGGTCCAACTTTATTCTTTTGCAAGAAAACATAAAATTTTCACAGCACCGTTTATTGTAGAGACTGTTATTTCCCCGTTGTGTGGCATTAGTTCCCTGCAGATGTTTTTTTAAGTCAGAAAGCAGATAACAAAATGGGCAGGAACATATTTTTGATGTATAATACTTTAATTTATAGTGAGAGTTTGAACTTCTAAGAGCTACTATGGGTTGCTTAAACATGACATATAACAAGACATGCCAATCTCCAGCCTTAAATTTCTCATTTTTCATGGTTTATTTTTTATGTACTATAAATGAAACTCAATAGCAGAATTAATTCTGACCCCTAATGAAGATAGGCCAATTAAACATATTTAGTGTTTACAGTTGCTGTACACTCTGTGTTTTATTTTCTGGAAATAAAGTGGGAACGTTTTATTTTCTGGAAATAAAGTGGGAACACTTTATTTTCTGAAGCTGGCATTTCCTATAGTCCTTATGAAACCAGTTAAGACATTTTGAATGGTCTAAATTAATTGTACTCTATCTTTTGGTGTGATTTTTATTGGTAGGCAGGTGGAAATCAACTAATTCATTGTGTATTTCCTGAACTTCTACTTTGTGTTTAGCGATGATGTATTAGATGAAAGAGATATTTTTCCTCTTAAGGACTAGATGTTTTAGTAGGAATACTGCATGCATTTAATTATATGCCAGAAACTGAATATCAACAACTGCATCTAGGTAGAGTATGAGCTAGGAATGGAAGTTTATATCTGACTGAGTGCACTAGAAAAGGCTTCCTGGAGGATTAACTTTAGCTGATATTTGAAGGATACTAAGAGTAAAAACTCTGTTTTAGTAGTTGATATTTATTGAAATCTTACTGTCTTCAGGTATTATTCTTAGGGCTTTAATATGTCTTCAGGTATTGTTCTAAGGGCTTTAATACTTTCTTAACTTTTATAATAATCTTACGAATTAGCTATTATTATCCAATTTTATGAATAAGTAAATTAAGTCATACTGGAGTTAAGCCACTTGTCCAAGGGCCTACAGCTGACAAGCAATAGAACAGGGATATAAAGCCCTGTTGTCTGACTACAAAGCCCAGCTTCTAACCACCCTGCTACAGGGCATTCCAGGACAAATGAAGACATAACTATAAAAGCAGGGTCAGGAATATATGAGGAGTTAATGGGAGTTCTCAGTGAGCCTCATCTGTCAAAGCTGAGAAACTTGTGCTTTATTTTGAGGGCAATGAAGAGCAATGAAAGGGGCTAGCATCAGGGATTAGTGTGTTTAGAAACTTGTGCTTTATTCTAAGGGCAATGAAGAGCAATGAAAGGGG
>NW_026652278.1:24777971-24849861 GCF_009828535.3 Hylobates moloch
AGGGCAATGAAGAGCAATGAAAGGGGCTAGCATCAGGGATTAGTGTGTTTAGAAACTTGTGCTTTATTCTAAGGGCAATGAAGAGCAATGAAAGGGGTTAGCATCAGGGATTAGTGTGATATATGAAAATTGAATGTACAGTAGGGCATAGAATGCTGTGGACTCACAGTGTATCACCTATGTGGTTTGATTATGCTTGTATTGCTGAAAGGGAAAATGAGACTCAGAGATGCTACGGTTAATAACATCCTAAGGTCTCCTAAATAGTAAGTAAAAATAAGATAGCACAGCTAGCATCAAAATCGCTCCTCCCTCTCTCTCTCTCTCTCTCTCTCTCCCTCTCTCCCTCTCCCTCCTAAGGCGAAGTGACTTGCAGGCGGAAATGCAGTCAGGTGACCACAATGCCACAGAGGAAGAGGTAACTAAGGCCTGCATTAGGAAGAAAGGGAATGATTGTCAGGGGCTTGAGACATTCAGAATCATTTTATTTCCACTGTTAATTAGGACTAGGAAATTGTAAAAAAAGAAAAACCAAAGAGTATTTTATGGGTTTTGATAGCAAAGTAGATATTGGCACCTTTAACAACAACAACAACAACAAAAAAAAACAATGAAATAAAGCATAAGGAATGCATTTTAGGGTAAAGATAAAGAGTCCAATTTTGGGCTATCTTCCAGGTCCCATCCAGCATCCAAGTAGGACTAGCAAGCTAGACAGGAATGTCGGAAGAAGCACAGAAAGGAAGATGTGGATCTGGAAACTAATATTCTCAGAGAAGTGATGGCTGCTCTTTTCTTTTGAACTGAATTGAAAAATTTTGTTATATAAAGTTAACATGTTCCAATTTTTAAATGTTTGCTGTTTTCTCATAAATCTTCTTTCAAGGGGTTCTTAATTTGTTTTTTCTTTTTGCTTTTTGAAGCTTATATAAGCAAGTATGTGTGTATATTTACACATATTTGTATTTTGTCCCCATGCATATGGAAAGATAGATAAATGGAGAAATAAATAGATGATAGATATTGTCACATTGCATCGTATTAAAACAAAGATTGCAGCATTTTCCCCCTCTGAAACTAATGAGATTCTGGAATCTCAGTTTTATTCTGCCTCCACTCATTGGCAGAAGACATTGCAGCAAGGACAAGAAAGGAGAAGAAAAAAAATGGCAGAGGAAAAGAAAATTTATGAAAACAGTCTGTCAAAGCCTAGCATCTGGAGTTTGGCATTTCAGGTGACACCAGAGATCTGTCAGGGAATGAGGACTGTATTAATCCTCTAAGTGTGTTAAGCAGGACAAGCATCTGGAGACAGGGGACAGAGTAGTCCAAGCAAGACTGCTGGAAAAGTCAAGGGAAAGATGCTAGAACCAGATTAAAATTTCAAAAATAAGGTAGCTATCAGGTTTCACAGAAACTGAATTATGTGTATTGACATGAGAAAGTTAGTGGTTCCTGTTTTGGCTCTGAGAACCCCAGTTAATAAAGGATAAAAGAACAGACTTATTAATGCTAATACTTGACTTTTTGAATTGAAGTTTACTAAGTTTCCTATGAGAAATATCAGAGATGGTGTCTTTGTCTCCACCCTTAAATCGAGGATGGCCATGTGACTGATTGACGGCAGAACAATATTGTATGAGTTCTGAGCCTAGATCTGAAGAAGTGTGGTTTACTTGAGGTCATTTTCTTGGAATTTCTCTGCTCTTCCCTTGAGAACAAGTCCAGGCTAACCTGCTGGAGGATAAGAAAACATGTGGAGTAGAGAGGAGCCAACCCAGCTGAGACTTGTTAGATTAACCAGCAGCTGCCAACAATCACAGGAGTGAGTCGAACTAAGACCAGCAAGTCCTGCACTCAAGAGCAGAAACACACAGATGTGTCCAGCACAAACTGCTGACCCTCAAGATCACAAAATCATGAGCAGGAAAAAGGGCATTCGTGGTGGAAAAACATGTAATATGTAAATTATTAGCATTAGGAGAAGCTGGGTGAAGGGTATTCAGAGTCTTTGTATTAATTTTGCAACTGTTCTGTAGTTTAAAATGATCTCAAATAAGAAAATGCTTTTTAGAAAAGGCCAATATAGTTTATGCCAAATCTTGTTGAGATGTTTGTTTTTGGAACACATTGATTCTACTACAAAGAAGTCAAACAGCCCCATAGAAAGGATGTATGTAGTTTTTTCAGCCACTCCTTAACCTGAGGTCCCAGAGACATGTCAGATATGAGCTAGCGCATCTTCTGATGATTCTAACAATCAAACCACTACAGCTGATGTCAGTGGAATAAAGAAGAACTGAACCCACATTGCCACCCACATTGCTGGTCTATGAGTGAAATAAACATTCTTATTAGGTTTCAAGATTTTGCAGTGTTTCATTATGCAGCAATGAAAAATGGAGCAGACACAGAAGGTGTAAGGGGCCATTAAATTTGATGAATTATATTTTATTTTTCTTACCTATGTTTCTATTATTATCTCTGAATTTCTACAGGAATTTCTTATGTAGTGAAAACATTGGAAGAAAAAGCACTTACAGAGGCAGGTTTGTATTATCATTGCCTCTCTAAAGTGTTGCAAACAGTTTGCTAGGCTAAGTCATGAATATGTGTGTGAATTCAAGAAAAAAATAAATTCAGCAATAGGTAAGGGTTAAAATACTAATAATAATACACATACACACATATATATTTGAAAAAATGAAAACAAATTCTTGCTGTGTCCCCTGTCTCATTGTGAGATGCTTATAAATATGAGGGGAAATATGTGAAGTAATTATAGTTAATTTATTTGAATGACTGTTGGTTATTTGGACTCTTGTCACTAAACCAAATTAGCCAAAAGGTTATATCCCATGATTTAACACACATGAAACATGCGTATTTATTTCTTATTTATTTTCTTCTTTCGTTTGAACTCACAACCACAGTAATAGATTACTCTTCCACTCATTGCACAAAAGCCTGTAAGTAACCAGCACAGATAAAACTTAATGGTATAATTGAAAGACAAAGTGATATTAATGAGACAAGGAGTTCATATGCTCATTAGGTTTGAGTGTATTGGAAAAAGCAACAGTATGTTAAAGATTGGCAAAATTATACTACAGAGCCAATCAATATAGATGTGGCAATTTTGTTAGTGAATAATTAGTATAAATAATGCTGTCTTGGTTTTAAATACCCAAATAGTGAAGAAAATGATGAAATCAATGGTAGGAAGCAGATGGATCATTTAATTTATTTCTCAATTATAGCTGACACATTAGTTACAGGAATTTTCATGTCATCTATTTTTATGGTTCATTTTACAGCTGTGTTTATTGTTGTAATAAATACATTACATTTTCTTATTAGAGAAAAAAATTGAAATTTACTGTAGCAAAACACATTCGCACATGACTCAAATACCCCAAATGGAACACCTATAAGGGGGAAGGTTTTCTCAACCCCAGAGTAAGGCCTGTGTGTGGTTGAAGTCAAATATAAAAAAAGATGGTCAAAAAAATGGTGACATTTTATTTTTCAAAGGGTTATTGGTACTTAAGAAGATTTACATTTCACATAGTCTTTCTAATAATACAGACACACTCATAAATCTGTTTGTATATTTCCCAGCAACAAATAAATATTGTAAGCTACCATCTGGGATGCAGATATATAATAGAGTTATTACCTCCATTCTAGACGTTCTCTACAACTCGCAGTGCCAAAAAGTCTGAGGGGTAATATCTTCACCAACTTGATCTTTTAAACCTTCACACATTGGATTAGAAGAATGGGATCTTTAATTTTTCTGGAGACTCCTTATGCAAGTAGAGTGGGATAGATATTGAGTATATCAATCAAGTAGAATATACCTATTGAGCACCTACAATTTCTCTAGTTCAGTGTTAGGAACTTGTTTGATTTACTAGTGATATAGTTTGCATCTGTGTACCCAACCAAATCTCAAGTCAAATCGTAATCCCCAGTGTTGGAGGTGGGGCCTCATGGGAGTTGACTGGATCATGGGGCTGGATCAGGAGGGTGGATGTTTCACTCAAGGTGCTGTTCTCATGATAGTGAGTAAGTGAGTTTTCATGAGATCTGGTTGTTTAAAAGTTTATACCACCACCTCCTCCTCTCTCCTGCCCTACCATATAAGACACTTACTCCCCATTTACCTTCTGCCATGAGTAAAATCTCCCCAAGGCCTCCCTAGAAGTAGATGCTGCCATACTTCCTGTACAGCCTGTAGAACTATGAGCCAATTAAACCTCTTTTATTTATAAATTACTCAGTCTCAGTTTATTTCTTTACAGCAGTGTGAGAACAGACTAATACACTTGTGTCCCATGTTGACAGAGATTTATGGAAATAGAAGTGCGATTTAGGAAATGTCTTCCTTGGTTATTTGACTATACTATTCAAACATATAACATTCTACTCATGTATTATTTTCCTTGACTATTGTGGCCTTGGTTAACTGTCCACATGGATGTCCTTTTGTCTATGATTTTGCCCTTGAATTAGGTAACCTGAATTTAACAACTACTAAGTACTTGAACTTGGAATCAGATATATATAGAAAAGATGAAATTTGAAAGCAATGAATAATGTGATAAAAGCTCCAAAGAGGAGGCCCTAAGTTTCTATGTATAATAAGATGTATAATAGGCAAATTTAATATTTTTCAGGGTAGAAATAGATTAATACAATTTGAAAGAAGACAATGTTTGATGGATCAGTGAAGTGGCAATAGTTTAGAATGGTCTATTGTATGTTTCAATCAAAATACTTAGAATAATCATTATGTTTCTAGAATAAAAAGAACAATATTTCAGGTAATGGATATCCCAAGTACACTGATTTGATCTTTGTAAATTATATGAATGTATTACATTATGTGTACCCTGAAAATATGTACATCTATTATGTATTAATAAAAAATAAAATTGAAATGGAAATAATGTATTAGGTAATGAGCAATGATGAGGGAAATGAGGGAGAAGGAACTCCATCCAATCCTAGGAAATAGGATGTGCAAAGATCATATGTAAGTAAGATCATGGTAGCTGGCAGAAACTTAAAGAAAGCCAGTATGTGTAAAGTGAGGAGACTGGGGGATGTAGGAAATAATTTTGGACATGTGAGTGGGGTTGCTGAAGCATGAAATGAAATAACTCATATAACAGGTTTAGTAGAGAACTTTCCTAATGGCAAAATCTAATGATTATTGTTTCTACCACTGACTGAAATGTGTAATGTCTGCTCACAAAAGTCTGGTAAAGAAATCATTTTCCTTTTATAGAAGAGTGTTAAAGAAGGAGAAACCAAGTAATTTCAATCTAAAATGGAGGAGCCAAGGATTCTTCTCAGTGAGATTTTCTGTGATTGTGGACAATTCTTACCCAATATTTTATTCATTATTAAAGACATCAGGTTCCAGAATAAAGTGAGCCTTTCTAGTCATCTTTGTGCTGAAAGTGGCTGGATCAGCCTTGTCTTAATGTAAAAAAATGAGCTATTTCCAAATATCTATATCCAATGTCCTTGGCTCCTTTAGAAATAAAGTTTGTTAAATTCCAATTTCAGTGAACAGAGACGCGAAGATAAACACATGTTCGCATGATAAATGATCAGAATTATTTTCAAATAAGGTTCTATTTTACTATTTGTCTTCTGGACATTGCAGACTTTGTAAAGCACATATTTATTCATTGCATTCAGTTATCTGGGTGAGTGATTGTCAAGTGCAATGCCTCTGCAAAAAAGAACATTACTATAATCTAATGAGTTCTGAACATGTTTGCTAGGTGTACAGATTATATGTTTTCTACACACAAAAAAACCGAATACAATGCCATTAGAAATTGAAAGACAACCTGAACTCTGTTACTGGAGAAAAGTGAACTGGAGGGATTTAGAAGGATACTGTTTATGAGTCAGGGGTTGGGGAAGAAAGGAGAAGGCTTAATTTTTACCAAAACCACCTAAAAGACTCTTACGCAGCTCCTGGTTGTGGTACTTGGCTCTGATTCCTACTTTATTAATATTTTATTTGGTAGTAAAAAAATCGTTTTAACACTGACAGTTCTGTAAAGAGACCTATCTTAAAATGCACATGCAAAAATCTGGATAAGTTATTCAGCAAATCCAACATTATTCAGAATGAGTAGGCATACTTGAAAGAAAAGAGAGAAAGATAATTATTGACTTGCACCCTGGGAAATCAACACAATCAAAAATAAGAAACTGCCTTTAAGTGAAAGAATAGGTGGTAGGGAGGCTTATTGTTGTTAATGTGAAGAATTAGTTTCCAGTGGGTGATGGGGTGGAGGGGCATGCAGTGGGAAACGATACTCTTGGGTCCATTCCAAGTCTTTAGTTCTGCAGCCACCACCTCTTGTGATCTCCACCTTCTTATCTAAGACATTCTCTGGTCATATTTCTGGTTGTGTAATAACCTTTGTCAACTATCATGTTATGAAGAAGGATTTGCTGCCATTTTACACCTTTAGCTGTTTTTGCTTCCTGTCATTGCAAACAAATTGAACCAGCAGTCACCTTTTGAAACTGTCTGCTGGATGCACTGCAAATTCACATTGTGCTGCGGTATCTGGAAACTCACAAATACATAACTAGTCTTCAGTTCATATGTTTGAATCTTACCTGTTTTAGTTATATCTCCCCTATGTTGACTCCTCTGATGCCTTCAACTCCATTATTCTTATCTTTTTTGTTAGAAAACAAATTAATGGCTTATTCTTTAGACACATTGTATAGTGTCTTATATTAATATCATATTATAGATACTGCATTTTCCTGGGTATACGTGGGTCATAAATCTCAGTTAAATTCAATGTAAACCTCAGGAATTCCATAAAATCAAAAAGCTATGTCTTTAAGACAACCAAAAATTATAGACTTTGATAGCCACGATTTAATTTGTGTTTTAAAAAATTCTGTGTGGTAGGATTTCTTAATGATTTTGCTTTAGAAATGAAGACACTAGAATCCATGATTACACATCCAGCACTTATTCAGAGATTCTGAGTCTTAATTTTTCCACTCTTCTTTAGTGCATTTTATACTTTTATTCCCATCTCAATACCAAGGGCAAGGATTGGCTAACACAGATGCACAGTAAATGTTTGTGACTGAATTACAGAACATGCATGTACATTAATCTTTATTATAGTTAATTAATCAATTCTGCTTACTGGAGATACAAAGATGAAACAAACTATGCCTTTTCTGCCATCTCAGTGTTTGCAGGTTGATGGAGTCAGGTAAATAAACAACCTCTAATGTTAAACTAGAAGGGCAAAAAAATGAGCATACAGAATGTTATGTGGATTACAGATAAGTGTCGTGATAATCTCTGCTACTCTAGGAGAATTAGCAAAGGCTTTACCAAGGACTTTACAGTTTGCTGGGATTTGAAGGATTACATGGAATTGAAAATTTCATGATGTCCTATGAGAACAAAAGGAACATTATTGTGTTTTGAGCGTAGTTGCCTGGTGGAGAAGTACTTTATAAGAGGAGACTGGAGAGTTAGGTAGGAGCCATAGGAAAGAAATTATGCTTCAAGTTTAGTAGTTAATTTTATACAATTCTATAATTAATCCTACTCTTCACCAAGGTAGTGATAAAACCTATTAACAAAGAATAGCCATTAATGATTGTCTTTTATGTTTCTAGACCATATGGTAGTGCTTCATAGATTATTTATTTACTTGTTTATTTACTGAGATGGAGTTTTGCTCTTGTTGCTCAGGCTGCAGTGCAATGGTGCGATTTTGGCTCACCGCAACCTCTGCCTCCTGGGTTCAACTGATTCTCCTGCCTCAGCCTCCCAAGTAGCTAGGATTACAGGCATGTGCCACAATGCCTGGCTAATATTGTATTTTTAGTAGAGATGGGGTTTCTCCATGTTGGTCAGGCTGGTCTCGAACTCCCGATCTCAGGTGATCCGCTCACCTCAGCCTCCCAAAGTGCTGGGATTACAGGCATGAGCCACCGCGCCTGGCTGCTTCATAGATTTTAAAAAATTAAATTCATGTCCCTAAACCATGATCTGAGATAGAACACATTCTAATTTTGAATATGGTCAATCTGAGTCTAAAAGAAGTTATAAACTTGACTTTTGTGACATTTCTGGTAGACAGTCATACTTCATTCTCATCCAGGCTTCAATTCAGAAGCTTCTCATGTGTTTGTTGATGATGAAGAGGACAGACACACACAAATACATGCACATAGTCAAACACAAGGGTACCTAACTATATAAGCACTTAACACATTACATATTCAAATTATATATTCCAAAACTAATAGAATTAAAATAAAAACAGCCTAACCCACAATAATAGTTACTGATATTTATACTTTCTAAATACTAGTAAAATTAGAGAGAAAATTAGAATACAAAGACTTGAACAATCCTATCAACCAATGTATTAGTCCGTTTTCATGCTGCTGATAAAGACATACCCAAGACTTGGAAATTAACAAAAGGAAGAGGCTGGGGAGGCCTCACAATCATGGCAGAAGGCAAGGAAGAGCAAGTCACATCTTATGCAGATGATGGCAGGCAAAGAGAACTAGCGCAGGCAAACTCCCGTTTTTTTAAGGACATCAGATTGCATGACTTATTCACTATCATGAGAACAGCATGGGAAAGACCCGCCCCCATAATTCAATCACCTCCCATAGGGTTCCTCCCATGACACATGGCAATTATGGGAGTTACAATTCAAAATGAGATTTGAGTGGGAACACATCCAAACATATCAACCAACTAGACATAACTGACATTGATCAAGCATTTCACCCAGAAATAGAAGACTATAGACTCCGTTTAAGCTCACATGGGACATTTACCAGGGTAGACTATTCTGGACCATAAAAAAAAAAGTCACCGGATTTAATGAAATTGAAATAATACAAAGTATCTTCTCTTACCACAATCAAATTACATTAAAAATAGAAAACAATGAATATATGAAAAATTTCCAACTACTTGAGAATGAAACAAAGTACTACTATAAAGAAAGAATAAAAAAAATCACAAGGTGAGAAAAGAAGTTGAATGAGAAAAAAGACAAAACATTAACATTTGGGATGCAACTAAAGCAGTGCTTACAGGGAAATCTATCATCTTAGTTGCTTACCCTGGGAAAAAAAATGAATGGTCAAACACAATTATCTAAGCTTCCACTATAAGACATCAGAAAATAAAAAATGAGTTAAATTCAAACTAATCAAATGGAACAAAATTATAGACAGAGAAAAAGAAACAAAAAATACAGGAAAAAAGCAGCTTCCTTAAAAAGAAATAAATTGGAAAAAATTTAACCATATCAACAAAGAAAAAAAGACAGATTATTGATATCAAGGATGAAAAAGCTGACATCACTGGAGTTTCAATACACACACAAAAATAATAAGGATAACTTTAAAAATGTAGATACAATAGAAAAAATTCTTAGAAGGCCCAAACGAATAAAAGCTACTGAAGAAAACATAATTTGATTTGTTTTATGTTTATTTAAAATAATTGAATTAGCAGTTAAAATCCTCCTCACAGTAATAACTGTAGGCCTAAATGAACCTGCTGGGTAATTCCATTAAATATTTAAGGAAGAAATGATGCCAGATATTTACAACTCTTCTGCAATGTAAAAGCTGGAGAATAAATATTTCCAAATTCACTTTATGAAGCCAACATTAACCTAATACCAAAAAAGGGAAAGAAATAATAAAGAAAACTATATAACAATGTTCACTATAGGCATAGATGCAAAAGTCCTTCACAAAATCGATTGTAGTAATTTGAATTCAGAAACATATGACAATTATGATCAAAAGGAATTTATATCAGAGAGTCAAATGTAATATGCCAAATTAATATACTGACAAGGATAAAAAAAGGTCATCAGTTAAAGCACTTCTTTCAGTAAATAATAAGCATTTGTCAAAATTCAATCATTTGTGATTTAAATAAAAACAACACACTTAAACCTAATAAAGGATGTTTGTAAAAACATCCTCCTGCTACCATCACATTTAATAAAGAACAATTCTGTTTCCATAGTACCAAGAATAAGGAAAACATGTCTGGTTCTACCGCTTTCATTCAACATTGTACTAGTTAGTGCATTAATATGGGAAAAGAAGAGGAAAGAGCAATTCATGAGAAAAAGAGAGAAAAAAATCTCTATGGGTGACATGATTTTCTACATAGAATATGAATCTATAGAAAAAAGCTGAAAGAAAAATTATCAGAATTAATAACTGTGGCAAAATTACAATGCGAGATCAGTAAACAGAAACTAATTGCTGACAACATTTTGAAAATGAAAATTTAAAAAAATAGCATTTACAAATTAGAAATATTTTGAGATAACATTTTGCCATGCTCTTTGAAGACTCAATATTGTTAAGGTATCAATTCTATCCAAATTGATCTATAGAGTCATTGCATTCGTTAACAGAATTTCAGCAGCTTTTTTTTTTTTAATAAAAACACTCGTGCTTTATTTCCACCCTGATATGCTACTGTGCCTATGATATGGATTGCCAACCAGAAAACATATGGATAATTCAGACACAAATAAGCCTAGGAAGAAATATTTTCTCTTCCAGGTAGTCATAAACCAGCATACAAGCATCTAGAGAACATAATGAAAGTGACCTTAACCATGTATTGAAATAGTGGACCTATTTTGGTTTATATATCTTTTTCTTGGTTTCTTATATAATGCAATTGTAGTTCTCAATGATGGTCTGGAATATGACAGGTCTTTTTTCTCTTTAAAGGGTGCTAACCATGACTTTAAGGTTATGCCTTTATACTTTAACAAAATACTTACTGTTGTATAATATCTTTATCTAAATAATTTGACGCACAGCCCGAGTGCCTATTTGGGAAATATAGGTCTGCATGAATTGCATGCCGATTATATGTTGTTAATGTTAGCGAATTATTTTCTCCAAATTTGCCTCTAAGTTCTATAGTTTTGCTATATCCTTTCTGTGGGCCACCAAAGCATCTATGACCACTGTTTAAAATACTATTTTTGAGATCAATAACCAGTTTTTTAGCTAATAAAATGTATTTTTTTAGAAGTGAACTAATGAGAACACTGGAATATAGTCACTGAATTGTTTTACACAGATGACACTAAATCCTGTTGTCTGGACTATAGTTTTCAATGGCAACTAATCACCTTTTTCAGTACATTAGACTTTGGTTAAAATAAGCATATTGTTTCAAAAACTCTTCCCACTTAATTTGTAAAGTCAGATTGCTTTAGACATTAATTTTAAAGGCATAAACATTGAGTGAATTGTGTATCTTTGTACATTTTTTGAAACAAGACATGAAACTCATTTTTATATTTTTTGCTAATCTGAGTTGTTACAGAACTGATCTCTTTTGCAACAGAGATATTTTTGTTCTTGTATTATCAATGAAAAATAAAATCTAGATGCTGAGATTATGTAACTTTTTAAATGTTTTCTACTGGAAGATTTATGAAACAATTATGGATTTAAATATATTACAGAAAATGTGGCATTTTGATAGCAGATATGTTGTACAGCCATCAGTGATTGAGTAATTAAGGCTTTCAGTTGCTAATGATTCTTTTTTCACCTAGAAATGTGATCCAAGGCATTCAGCTTAAGAAATACTTATTAGACATATACTGTGATTAAATGAAATATTTCATCAAAAATCAACAATAAGTGTGAGGAGAACATTTCTTAATATAAAATAAATAGCTCCTGTTTATTGAAGTTATGTGACATGGATCTAACATATTACAACATTATAGCTTATATCATCCCATTTTACAGTTGACAAAAATAAGGCTAATGAACTTGAATAATTTGGCTGTGGCTCACGACGACTATAATCCCAGCATTTTGGGATGCCGAGGCAGGTGGTCTCAGGAGTTCGAGACCAGCGTGGCCAACATGGTGAAACATCATCTCTACTAAAAATACAAAAATTAGCTGGGCGTGGTGGTGGGTGCATGTAATCCCAGCTACTCGGGATGCTGAAGCAAGAGAATTGCTCAAACTTGGGAGGCACAGTTTGCAATGAGCCAAGATCCACGCCATTGCACTCTAGCCTCGGTGACGAGTGAAATTCCATCTCCAAAAATAATAATAATAATAAACAAATAAATTGGTGACCCTCAAAGTCTGGAAGTAATGAATCAAAACACAAATCTGTTGTATTTCATACCCATACTCTCAATTACTATATACTGCTCAATACACAGTCACACACATGCATGACACACACACACAATCATATATATAGACACACACTGTAAGAGGAAGATTTTAGCACTGCTCAAACTAAAGATAATGGGACTAGGACAAAAGAAAAATGAATTCTTCCTAGAGGTATTAATGAGAGCAGAAGGCTAAGTGTTAATATTCTTCTAAAACTAAATCCTGCAATACATTAATGCCATTTGACTCTTGAAAAGATTAGGTCATCACCGGTTTATATTTAAAACATCTATCTGATGCTAAATTTTCAGTAACTGAATGGAGATATGTTCAGAAACAAATTATGTAAATATAAGCAATCCCTCAGAATACTGATCCTATTAATATTTTGTTAAATAATGCTCATTTAATAACCATAACAATAATGCTACATCCATACTGTGTAGTATCATGGATATTTAAAAAGTTTTAAATACATATGAATACTAAGTAAATATACTGTGCCCAAAGGAATCATCCAAAACAGCACAAACTTTTTAATCTTCAAGAATTTTTTAAAAGTACCATTCACATGATTTGGGATTAGAGAAATATTTGCTTTTACTGGAAAAGAATAGTTGTATAGTAACTTGTAAAAGTAGACATAGTTATAAAATAGATAGAATCTATTATATTCCCTAGCATAAAGTAGGTGCTTAATAAATTGATAGAAACCTGAACGAATGGTGATGACAGTATATTTTGCTACTATTCTGTGGCAAGTTAAATATTTACTAAAATTAAAAGATTATTGTGCAAAGGCAAAATATCCATTTCATGAGATTTTATTTTGAAATGCAGTTTCTAAGGATGTTTTATTTTGTAAGCCTGACTAGTAAACCTTTCATTTTAGTTATTCAGTAAATACTAGTTTTTGCCATACAGTACTGAAAGTATTCTAATAGCATGTTCCACTTTAGATTGTTTGTGAGTAAAAATAACCACAAAAATTCCTCGAGAACAGTCATTATTGTCTCTTTCTCTGTGGAGGATTTGTATGAAAATAGAGTAATTCTTCTCTCTCCTTAAAAATAATCCTTCTAGAATATCATTTAAATAATATCTTTTTAGAATATTATTTTAAAACAATACTGTAGAAAAAAATATTCTTCTGACTCATGTTCCAGAAATGTCTAAGGTTTTTAAATGTCCAGAACATTCCAGGTGGAAAAAGAATCTTAAATTGAATTTTGCCAAGACACTGTGGTTTCATTAACATTGATAAAAAATAAAAATAAAAATAAAAGAAGCAGTTACCTTGGAGAGATTCAGAATCAATCTTGTTTTAGCGGCAATGCTCAGTGGCTTGCAGAAAATAAATTGATCATGTTTTGGAACACCAGTAAGTACATAGCAGAAAACAAGGTTAAACTGACTCTCAAGTAAGTTTGCAATGCTGCCTTCCTGGAAAATTAATGAAACACATTCTGCACAGATTTGTTATATTATTAATCTGTTTCCTTTTTATAAAATTATTAATATTTGTGACAGAAAGCAGGATGTCTGAGTTCTGTTGTGAGAAGCTGAGTTGATGGATGAAATTACCTTTCCTCAGAATATGATGTTTGTTATGTTGCTTGTAGTGCAAATAAGTTTTACTTCTCATTTAAGTTTGAATATTTTTAGATCAAATACATAAAAAGCATTTGAGAAACGTAACATCTTCTATCCTCTTATAATTCTCAAGTCATCATTCTATTTTTTTTTCTAAGCGAGTCAACATAAGTTGCAGGAGCTACAATTCATTTCATCTGCATACATTTTCACAACAGAGCTGTATTGCTTTTCAGTGACATCTAAGGCATGGTGCAGGCTAGAAATTGGAGTTACAGAAACAGCCTGTCCATGAGGGGCATCTAACCTAGCCAGGGAAAAGCAGTATGTGTAGAAAAATTAAATAGCAGTTCCAGGCAGTGAGCACTGAGACCCAAGTTAAGGAGGAGCCTGTGACCTCTGCTCTGGGGAGGTGAAACTTTCCCACAGTGATGGGGTATGTCCTTTGAGGTTCCAATCAATGGCACTCACTCAAATTCTTATTTGATCAGACCATATGATCTCTTGCATATTTAGTTTGTATAATTCTTCTCAGAACTTCATTTTGGTGTCTTGGGTGTCCTCCAAAGAATCAATATTTACTCCTCAGAACCTTGGCTTTTCTCTCTGCAGGACACTTGAATGCAAGTTTAGATCACAGTCCAAATGATATTGGCATATTACTTTGGCTTCTAAATTTGATTGAGAATGAGATTATATTAGAAGCAAGAATAATTATCTTTAAAGAGCAAATTAAACTTTAAAAAATGAAAAGTACGTGTAATTATACCACCATAAATGAGATCCTAGCCATTCTCAATAACTAGATATTTAAGAGATTAGGGACAAGTAAAATGGACAACCAGAATAAAAAAGTCAGCAATTATATTAAATATTAAGATGAGCCAATACAATAGTCAATTCAAAGCTTTCTTACTGATTGTGGAAGAGTCCCATGAACTTTCATAAGTATTATGTGGAGAGAATTGGATAGTTTAAGGAGATTCCTGCCCCATGAGCTTCACCTTATCTTCAAGAAATCTTTGTGATTCTATGTGCCTCATGCTAGGAGGATGCTCCTTTCTTTATCAGCCTTTGAGAATTAGAGCTGATTATTGCGAGGAAGATGGCAGGATTCTTTACACTTGGTTATGTCTTTTATACGAAGGAGTAGTAAAGCACATCAGGAACCAGTTCACAAGAAAACCTGGAGAACAAAGAAATGGAGAATCTCCTTATTGATATTTGCAGAAAATGGAAGGATTTTGTATTGGAAAATTAATTTTTAAATGTTTAAATGAGCGCGCATGCACACACACACACACACACACACACACACACACACACACACACACACAACACACACACACACACACACACACACACACACACACACACACACACAATCAAGAGACAGTCACCTTGACCCTAGAAGTCTTGGAACACCTTAGGCTTGGGTTAACGCAACTGCTCAGTGATGCCTTTAGAGACAGTTTTTCTCTCTTTCCTTGTGGCCATCCTTCCAAATAAATTTAAGAAATGTTTCCTTCCCAAAGTTTTAATTACAAAACTGTATTAACAAACTCAACTCCTCTGAAAAAAAATATATTTACTTGTCAAAGCCTCTCCCATTTCTACCTTATAACTATATGAAAAAATTTTAAATACCTGGGTTCCATCAAAATGACATTTTCTCTCAAGCCTGCTTGTGTTTATGATTCCAAGTTAAATTTAGAGGTCAATTCTAGCAATTTGACCACATAAGTAGATTTAATTGTCTGCAATTTTAAGATCTGTTTATCTGATGGGCTATTTTCTCTCTGCTCTATGTCTAATTTTCAGGTGTGTGTTTCTAAGTCCTTGTCTCTTATGTATGCTCACATTGGTCAGAAAACACACATGCCCATGTGTATCCCTTCAGTGAATTAAGGTTGATCAAAAGTCTGGATCCCATAAAAAGGGGATTTGCTCCTGCTCATGACATTGTCTTCCTGTGACAGATTGACCTCAGCATTGAAGTTGCAGGTCATTTGTTGTTACTGGTTATGCCTCTCACTGTGAAACAGCATCAGGGATGAATTCAGTCTTTGATTTGACCAGAACGCATTCCTGCTGTCCTTGCTGCATTTAAATTCCATCCTTTGACCCTTTTACTGTGCACCTCTACCACCTTCCAGCTTCTCTTCCTGTGTTCTCTGTTGAGGTTTGTGAGCTTTGATAAGAATGGACTCCTATTGTTGCTGTTCTACTGTCTTAAATTTAAATATTAATAAGCATCCGATGGTTCTGAGACAGTAGGAAGAGTATGTTTTCTCCCACTGGTTAGATCCTTTTGTGTTTCGGATTTCTTTTATGTACAAGATATAGAGGGAATAGAATTCTGCTATTTTAATACAAGATCGAATGCCATAAAAGACAATATAAAATTGTGAAGGGTCATAGAATATCCTATGTGAACATTTAAATAGCTAAAGGCTGTTAGTATAAAAAGTTTTGATGAAAGAAGTTATGATTGTTATTATCGTCATTAATATTATTAATCAGCAGAGTCAGAGGTTAAGAGCTGGGGCATCACCTCTGGGTGATGTTAAGCTGATTCAGTAAGTCAGGGTACAGGCATCCTTGATTTCCTTTGCTGATTCCTTTTATCCATCTATCAGCTCTTTCACCAACACTCTACTGGCTCCATGACATTGCCTCATGCTGCAGCTCTAAGACATCCTCTTTCTCCAAGACTTCATCTCCCCAGGGGCAGCGTATTAGCAGAGCCTGTTTGTGACTCTGCAGTGGAGTCTACTTGTTAACTTAAAGCAATCGACCATCTACTGTGCTTGCCTCAGAGAATGTAGAGCCTGGGAATTAGCCTGGAATCTTGTAATTAGCAGAGGTAGAAGGTGGCTACAAGAGAGGAAGCAGGAGATGGTAAAAAAGTAAAAAATTTGGCATTGCAGTTACAAAAATTCTAATCCTGACTGCACCACTTGTTGCCTGAGACCTTAGAGAAGTACCTAACCTCTGCAATCCTCAATTTCCCATCTTCAAAATGAGGAATATAATACCTACTGTATAACTTTCTTCATGAGGCTTAATTAATATATATGAAGTAGTGGACTTCACAGTACAAATCCATTTATCTGTGTATCTCTCTAGCTCAACAGCCATCATCCGTGTATGTTTGTCTGTATATAGCTATGTACATATGCCTCTCTCTCTCTCTCTCTCATAGTCTGTCTCCAGATCATGCCCACAGAGAGCTCCATGTTTAGGAGCATTGCAAAAATACTTGAGCGGAAGGACAAGTGTGATTTTAATTCCTGTTTCCTTGTTTTTCAATTTGCCCTGTGGAAAAGTCACCTACTTAATGGCTTCACACTGGAGTCATATCCTTTTCCCTGCTGTGAAATGTGACAGGGAAGAGATTTTCTAAAACTCCGTTATTTTTTAATGTTTTTGATTTAGTTATGCAGTAAACAACATTTCCATTACTGAATTATGCATCTTATTTTCTTCATCTCATTTTTGCCCATAAAGTCTATTGTTAGATTTGACTATAATTACTTTCTAATTGCTGTGTTATAGCACTAATTGATTTCACATCAAGCAACTAACAGTCTTTTTCTGCATAAAACTCATCAAGTCTCAGTGACCACACATGGCCCATAGATAGCTGATGGTTGTCTCTCTTCTTTGGCTACTATTATTATGATATATTTTTTTCTAACAGATTGGAGAGGACTTTTTAACAGCCTAGGTACCCTTATTTTTTGAAGACAATAAACATCTACCTACTACTGTCTTGAGAAACATACTTTCTTGTCCACAACATTCTGTCTCTCAAAGGACATTTAGTGTCCTACTCCCTCTTACTAATAGACCAGACCAATGGTCAGGAAACTGCTCTCGGTGGCTCATTCTAGCCAGTAGCCTATTTTTGTGTAGCGTTCAAACTAAAAAGGATTTTTCCCCATTTTTAAAGAGTGATAATCAAATAAACAAATAGAAAAACAAAACAAATCATATGAGACAGAGAGTATCTGTGGCCTGGAAAGCATACAATTTTTATTATTTGAACCATTCCAGAAAAAGTGTGCCAGCGCCTGGCCTAGAATCCAATATTAGCCTTTCCATTCAAAGAAAGCCAGAGAGAAAATAGACTGCAATCCAGTCCTCCTGGGAGCACCTACTCCTTAGGTTTGCCAAAACATTTAATACATTTTGTAACAAATGAAAATCCGAGAACAGAACACAGGAAACATTGGTAGTTCATTTTTCCAGTTCTAGAAAGGCAGTTATTTAGTTTTCTGTAAAGATTTGATGATGTCTTTTACTTTGTCATTAGAAAAATGTTAAGAAATTTAAAATGATGATAGCTTTAAAGATTTTAAAGATGAACACTTAAATTCAAACTAAAATATTTATAATAAAATAGACGCTTTTCACCATTTCAAATTCCCAAATTCAGTTTCCCAGAAGAAACGTGTTTTTAATTATTGACATAAATCTATAATGCTATATCTTGGTGTTCTTGCTTTACAAATGTGTGCCTATTGATAGCCTGTTACGATAGATGGGGGTTTATAAATATTACTATCACATAATATTGCATCTCCAGTTCCTATTTTTCTCCTATTTTCCCAATAGATTTAATACAAAGTATTTAAATAACTAGCCAATAATAATATTAATATAATAAACTATGGTCATATTTGTTTGTTGTCACTTATACAGTTTTTAGCATATCCATTATAAATTATTTCTATCATTACTATTATATGGCTATCAGTATTTTTCCCCACATGGCTCAAACAATTTTGAAAATGATTTTTATTTTCTCTGAGGTCTCTCTTTTAAAGTTTTTATTTTCCATCCAAATATTGAAATCTCTATCAATTTCTTTTTGGATCTGTCACATATCTATTATGTTTCAGATGTTGGGTTTGCTTTCTCTTTTAGTCAGCTAACTTACCCCATTTTCTGTGGGGTTCCTTCCTCTGTAGTAGTTTCTTGAAAAAGATACTTTGGAAGAAAAAAAAACCAAAAACAAAACAAACAGAAACAAACCAATCAACAAGAAGAGTGCTTTCAACTGTAAGCTGAAATTAATTGCCCTGCCGAAAATTTTATAGACATGGTTCTATTGTCTTTAGCATTCGGTCCTGCTTGGGGAAAATGCTGACGGCCTTCTGATTCCCATATTGTTCTAGCTGTCTCAATGCATGTGGATCTTTACTTCAGCCCTAGCAGTCAGAAATTCCACAAATATGTGCCTTGGTTTGTATCCCTTTTATTCATTTTTATAAATGGTCAGTGGACGCTTTTAATCCGGACTTGAATGTCATTCAGTCCTGAAAAATTTGCTTGTAAATATTCTTTTGAAAGCCATCATTTTCAGTCAGTAGTTGATGGTAAATTTTTAAAAAATTTTTCATTATGTTCATTAAAAATCATTTATATTTTTATTCAAGCCATTTTTCCTGGTTTAATGATCTGGAGACACTGCTTGGCATGCTGGCAATGGTCACTGAACACATCACTAACTGCTCACCACCCTGTGCTATACTCAGTGTATCCTGTCTTGTTTCAAGCACTCTCTGTTCTCCCTTTCACCCATCCACATCCTGTTCATCCAACAAAGTCCAGCTTAAGCCCATGTTTCCTAAGAAGGTCTCTGACTATCCCAGTCCTTCTCTCTCCTTTTCCTGAAATCTTGTAGTCAGTTTCCTACACTTGATCACTGCTATACACATGGCAGTGAAAAGCAGGTGCTGTAAGTTTCTTAGTAGCCGCCCCTTCGAGATCTTGATAGCTTGCTCTTTCTAAACAAACTTTTTAAATGCTACAGGTTGTGTGATGAGCCATGCCATGTTTTAATATTTAAATTCCTGGCAGCTGAGGGACTACAAGCTCTTGAACCCATAATGTCATATTATTTTATTTTGTCAGTATTTAATCTCTAAAACATATTATAAACTCCTTGTTATTTTGTAGTCTCATAGAATATTTTACATATTCTGAGAACAGTTTACATATTTTGGAAATCCCTGATGTATTTCTCTTGCTCTCATTTCCTTCACTTTGTTTCCAAAAAAAATTTTAGGTGCTTTAAGAAGCAGAGAAACTACTGACAATAATAATGTTAATAAAGATTATCATACTCTGATATTTTAATTTATTAAAAAATATAATATTTCTAGGGACAGGTTTACTTGAACTGATCCTTGAGCATTTTATTAAAGAATAACTAATCCCTTGATGGGGATGCCATTGAATCTATAAATTACCTTGGGCAGTATGGCCATTTTCACAATATTGATTCTTCCTACCTATGAGCATGGAATGTTCTTCCATTTGTTTGTGTCCTCTTTTATTTCCTTGAGCAGTGGTTTGTAGTTCTACTTGAAGAGGTCCTATTCACAATAGCAAAGGGTTGGAACAACCCAAATGTCCAAAATTGACAGACTGGATTAAGAAAATGTGGCACATATACACAGTGGAATACTATGCAGCCATAAAAAATGATGAGTTCATGTCCTTTGTAGGGACATGGATGAAGCTAGAAACCATCATTCTCAGCAAACTATCATAAGGACAAAAAACCAAACACCACATGTTCTCACTCATAGGTGGGAATTGAACAATGAGAACACTTGGACACAGGAAGTGGAATATCACACACCGGGGCCTGTTGTGGGGTGGGGGGAGAGGGGAGGGATAGCGTTAGGAGATATACCTGATGTAAATGACGAGTTAATGGGTGCAGCACACAAACATGGCACATGTATACATATGTAACAAACCTGCACATTGTGCACATGTACCATAGAACTTGAAGTATAATTAAAAAAAAGAAAAAAAAATAACCAATCCCAACTCCCCCAGAGAAAAGTGCTGCAGCCATTTAAAAAGTCTTTGAAATTAGAGGACAGGTGAAATGGTTTCAAATACCTTAAAAATTGCAAATAACTATGCTCTTAGTTTCCTTGTGATCTGTAAACAATGTATGCTACAATAAGAAGGGAGGCAGTTAAAACCATCAGTGTTAACATTGAGCTAAAAGCTTTGATATGGTTCCTCTAGCACAATGTAAATGCCATAAAATTTCTACATACACAGAAGACATTTAATTCATTTATTCTTAGGGAAGGGCAAATGAGACTTTGCAAGTCACTCTGTTTTCCAATTTAATGACAATTACTTAACTGCATTGTAAAATTGGCTTGTCAAGGCATAATTTACGTACACTAAAATTCACTAGTTTTGTGTACACTTTAATGCCTTTTGACAATAAGTATGATTACGTAACTATTGCCACAATAAAGAAAAATAATAATCCCACCACTGCAAAAAATAGCCCTGTCACAGTCAACGTTTCCCTCTGCCCTTAGCTGCAAAAAATGTCATAGCTGTTTTCTGTCACTATAGCTTTATCTCTTCTGGAAGTTCATATAAGTGGGATCATACAGTAGGTAGTCTTTTGTGTCCAGTTTTTCTCACTTAGCATACTTCATTTGAGGTTTATCCATGTTATTTCATGTAACAATAGTTAGTTTATTTTTATTGCTGAGCAGTGTGTCTCTATAAATCCATCATTTTTTATTTATTTATCAAGTTGAAGGATACTTGGGTTCTTTGCAGTTTGGGGTCATTACATATAAAGCTACTATTACCATTCATTTATAAGTCTCTATGTGAACATAGCTTTTTGTTGTTTTTGTTGTTGTTATTTGTTTTTCTTATATAATTACCTAGGAGCAGAATTACTGGATCATGCAATAAGTTTGTGATAAACTTTATAAAAAGCTGAAAAACTGTTTTCCAAGGTGATTATTACTATAGTATTTTGATTTCCCATCATTAATGTATGAAAGTTTCATTTACTCTGTTTTTTTTTTTTTTTATCAACACTTAATATCGTCAGACTCTTGAACTTTAGCTATTTGACTAGGGGTACAATATCATATCATCACAATTTTCATGTAATTTCCCTAATGTCTAGTATTATATATCTTTTTCTTTGCTTATTTTTCATTTGCATATTATTAGTGAAGTATCTGTTCAAATATTTTGCACATTTTAACTTGAAATAGATAATTGATCTAAATACAAAAACTAAAGTTTTTAAATTTTCGGAAAAAAAGAACATAGGATAGAAGATTTGTACCTGAGGTTAGGCCAAGATTTCTTAGGTAGGACATAGGCAAAAATCATTGAAAAAACATTAAATAAGGCTTTATCAACAATTTTAAGATTTTATAAACACTTTTGCTTTTAAAAAATGCTCTTAATAAAAAGAGGCTAGGAGACAATATTTGCAAGACATATATGTGATAAAGTACTCATACCTATAATATATTTAAAAATCTCATAACTCATTAATAAGATACACAACTTGATACAAATACATAAATGCATCACTTTAAACATAGCCATAAAAGTTGTTCTCACTAACCAAAGAGATTTAATTTCTAAAGTAAGTAACTTTTAAAAATCCATCTAACATTTTTTTAGGATTTAAAATATGCAATATGTATATTAATTGCACTGGAATTTTACCAAATTTTAGAGAAGTGGTCCATATAGTGAGACTCAAATTACATTATTAGAAGATTACATGACATGAAGTAATAAGCAATTTCTAAGAGCACAGAGAGGCCTTCGAGTAGTCCCTAATGATCACCTTGGAGACGCATTTCATCACATACATATAAGTAGGACACACAGAGGAGAGCGGAGGAAGAGGCGTGGTAACAATCTTTTTTGTTTGAGACAGGATCTTGCTCTGTTCAGGTTGGAGAGCAGCGGAACAATCATGGCTCATTGCAGCCTTGACCTCTCAGGCTCAAGCCACTCTCCCGCCTCAGCCTTCATAGTAGCTGGAACTGCAGGCATGCACAATCACGCCTGGCTCTTTTTTATTTTTTTAATTTTTGGTATAGATGAGGTCTCACTATATTGTCAGGGCTGGTCTTGAACTCCTGGGCTCAAGTGATTCTTCCACCTTGACCTCCCAAAGTACTGGGATTACAAACATGAGCCATCATGTCCAGTCAGTCACAAGGCATTCTAATTTTCACACAGCACATCTGAAGATAAAAGATCTGAGAGTAAATGCCAACTGCCTAATATTCATACTCTCAGCACATCCTCACGTCCAGATAACTTCATTGTGAAGAACTAAGGGTTGTGCCGCTGACGAGGGAGGGAGAGGAATTATTTGCTGGTTGTAAGAGGTGAAAATGAAATGCCAGGTTTCTAGATTTCTATTGTAAGGGCAGAGTGGCTGGTTCTCCTAAGGATCATGTGACCCTGGATGAAAGCCATGTTTTCACTGGAAAAAAATCTCTTCACAGTGCAACCCTCCTGTGGAGATCAGACACCTCTGTTTCATGGGCCCGTCCAGGAAAACATCAGAAAAAACAACAGAGAAATGATGTGCAAGAAAGCATGAGGTAGTGACGTTAGGCTAGGCCTAGAGAGGGAAAGGATTGAGAGACTGAGATTAAAGATAATAACTAACATTTTTTTTGCCCTTGTTATGTGCCAAATTCTTTACATATATTAACTTATGTATCAAGTGATTTACATATAATAACTTATTTTGCCCTCACAGATACCCATAAGGTAGATGGCTCACTAAAATCCCTGTTTCACATATAAAGGTAACTAAGACAGAGAAAAACTAGGTTTTTTATTTCAGGCTACCCAGATGGTAAGGGGCAGAGCCAGGATTCCACACAGGAACTCTTAATTCAGCCTCCTGTGTTTTCTTCAGTTATGGAGTGGGCCGCAAGTAATTTGTTACTAATCATAGTTAAAATAATCAGTCTGTCCAGGACTTACATTTTAATGCTGTCTCGGAAATCTCTCCCGCTGAATTGCATTTTCAAAAATTAATGTCTGTGTATTAAATACATTAAAGAGGAAGTAAGAATCGAACTTAGCAATACTGGTTATCCACGTCTCCAAACATGTCAATTAATCTGCAGCGGTGTTTCTCAGACTTCACTGAGCAGGAGAATCACCTGGGATACTCTTTAAAATGTAGGTCACTCAACTCTGGCCACAGAGATTCTGATACATTATGTCTATTTTTTTAGCCCTGGAATTGATATTTCTAACAAAATCCTAAATGTTTTCTTCCCCCCCCCCCGACCTTCTGCTTTTTGACCATTTTTATAAAATTGGCCATTGGAGGACGTTGCTAACCACAACTGCACCAAGACAGTATTAATTTCTCCATATATTACACCCAAAAAACTTTTCCTATAAACCCATTCCAGTGCTGACCACAACTGCGCCAAGATAGTATTAATTTCTCCACGTATTAAACCCAAAAAACTTTCCTATAAACCCATTCCAGTGCTGACCACATAGTATGCAATTCTCTGTTTGCTTCTCTATTTATTTATCTATCTATCTCTCAGTTCTGGAAGGCTCTTGAAGCCAATTCTTATATACACGTGAGTACTATATGTCTAAAATTTTCCATGCAATTTACATATAGTTGGAGCCCACAATGGGGTTGTGATTTAATGAATGATTATAGAAACGAGCAAATAAAAATAACATGGTTTGGATCGTGCATAACATTATCAGATGGCTGAACTCAGTATTCAAAAATGCCACATTTAGTTAAATATTTGAAGAGATAACATTTTTAAAAAAGATATTAACACACAAAAAATATTATGAGCTTCCTAGAAAGCAGTTTAATGTATGCAGAAATAAGCATATATTAAACATAGCACCAGAAATGTTAGATGGTGCCTGAGCCTTTGTCTTACCAGCAAGATTGTCAGCAGCATGAGACTAATATTGTGTTTTATGTCCACTTTGCACCATCCTTGCTGATTAATCATAAAAGCAGGCACATCTATCAAATGAAAGCCACATACCAGTGACTTGTTGACACCTTAATGCTGCTACTTTATATACTTCCCCAAGATTTGGTTGACTTTTGGTTCTATTTATTCAGCTCAGTATTCTGTGCGCAGCAATTTGAGCTGGCTTAGATGAGTGGTTTTGAGCTTTCCTTGTTTTCTTCCTGAATCTTTGGTCAGCTGACTAGTCATCTTGAGGTCGGTTGCTCCAAGATGGTCTTACTCACAAGTTTGAAAGTTGGCTGGCACCTGACTGGGGTTGTTCTTATGATGGAAGTAGGATATCAAAAGGGTTAAAAGAGTGTTCAGAGTCTGTTGTGTTAGATTATTAAAATGTCCTCATTTATTTATACATATTTACTACCTTTAAAATGTGAATTTGTAGCTCCTTCCATCAAGAAGTAGAATCTGTTTCCCAGTCCCTTGAATCTATGCTGACTCTTTGAATTGTGTTGGAAAACAGAAAGAATAAATGTGCTGGTTCCATGTCTAAAGATTAAGAGGCCTGTCACACTTCTCCTGACTCTCTTTGAAATTGCTACCATCATGTGAAAAGATATGGGTTTGCCTGCAGGATGATGAACCAGATCATCATGATGATGATCAGCCACACATGGCCGAAATTGGCAGAACCACTCAACTCATCCATAGATTTCCAAGCAACAAAAAATGCTAATTGTTTTAAGATACTGGGTTGTGAGTGGTATGTTACACAGTGAGAACTAACTAATATTCCTTTTGCAGCCTTGATTAGAACAGACACAATGTCACTTACACCTCAATTTATTGGCCAAAACAAATAAAGCCCACCAGGATCAAAGTGTGGTGCAATTAATTCCAGCTCTTAAGGGGAGGAGCTACAAGGTCATACTGCAAAGGATTTGTATACAGGGAGGCATAAAAAATTGGGTACATTTTTAAAATCAATCTACAATAGCTTGAAACACTTCCCTTCTCCCCTCCCCTCCTCTCCCCTCCCCTTCCCTTCCCTTCCTTCTTTCTCTTTCTTTCGTTTCGTTTCTTTTCTTTCTTCTCTTCTCTTTTCTTTCTCTTTCTCTCTCCTTTCTTTCCTTCTGCCTCTCTCTTTGTGTGTGTGTTTAAAACAGGGAGAGATAGAATTCTCTTTGCAGTTTGTACAAATAGCCTTTGTATGTAGCGTTTCAAAACAATGGTCAATTTCTTAAATTGAGCTAATTATATTCATTTAAAGACAGTTGCCTACTGAAGTATTTCTTCTTTTCTTAGTAACACCAAGCCTCAGTGCATATATATTTTTTGACCACATCTTTTTCATGGAAGTAAAATGAAGTACAACTTGATTACAGTATTCTGAAACAACACTGGTGATGTCGGTTCTAAGCCTGCAGTTGCACTCTGTTTCTTGAAATTTTGTCTTTGCCTGTGACTGCCACTGTTCCCTTTACATTAGATAATATAATAAGGGTTTGAGTTTTGAAGCAATATTTTATTTGGAGCACTCAGTGGTAGTAAGAATTAGAGATGTGCCATGTGCCTCTCTGGGCACTAGTATTAATTGTATTATCTTTGGCATTATTGAGGAATTTCACTGGGTAATGGGATAGGTAGTAATTCTTGTGGGTATCATTATAAAAATTATGCACTTTTAGTATTTTTAATGAAGAGATATTTTCTTATGTATTTTTCATATTTCTAATGAAGAGATACTTTGTCCCAAAAAGGCTGTCTTCATTTTAGTTTTTCCAATTTCTAAATATACACATGTGCATATGCACACATGTGCCCATGTCTTAGTTTTTGTTCTGATATTCTTATTTATGTTTGTGAATCATGGATTTTGGCAAAGACCAGAAAGTACTAAATTTAAAGCAACCCATAAGTATGCTCTATGAAAGGACAGATAACTTATTAGGAAATAAAAATGGTAGGCCATGCTTCAGGGACATATCAAAGTCACAATATATGTGGGAGCCCAGTTTTTATCAGGAGTGCAGTATTATGCTGTAATACCAGACCACCACTATCATTACATCATTAGTTACTTATTAAGAAACTATGCCAAGCCATATGTTAAGTGTTAAATGCATACTGCAGATAGATTAGGAAACTAACATATATTGAGCTCCCACTATGTGCAGGGCATTTAATGTGCATTATTCCATCTTTGAGGTAAATTTTATTATCCCAATAGATGAAGATTTACAGGGTTAGAGACTTAACTTGCTAAAGATTGCAGAGTTGGAAAGCAGTAGAACTAGGATTCAAACACTGAAAAATTATTCACAAAGATTCTTTGACTCCTTACTGCATTGTTTATAAAGGTCTTAGCGTCAAGTTGGTAAAACAATGCATGCTTAAAGAGGAGTGAGTTGGATGTAATCTTAAATGTTGGAATTCTCAGGAGGAGCAAAGATTAATTTAGAAGATATGCTTGACAAGGACTCAAGAATTGCATATAGTCAGATAAAGCAATAAAGATGCTCACTGAACCAAGAAGATGGATAAATAAACAGGGTTCGTTTTGCTTCGTGGAAATACAGTGAAGACAGATAAATATCAAGTAGGGGAGAGGAAAAAGATATAGGGAGACCAGTAAGATGCTGGAAATCTTCACTCTATGGCATACTCTGTTCTGACGACACAATCTTATGCTTCTTAACTTTCAAATCCTTGGCATCTAGGCAATATTCATAAAGAAGAAACAAGAGCTTTAAAAAGGAGATACACATAAACACCATGTGCAGATCCTGAGATGGAAGCCAAGCGGCTCGGGAGAAATTAAGTTCTCTGATGTGCAGAGACCATGGGAAGGGTGAAGAATGTCCAAATGCAGTGTTTTAGGTAATTTCAGTCAGCCTCTGAAGAGTGGACCTCTGAAGAGTGTTACATAGACCTCTGAAGAGTGGGATGAGGATGGGTTGGAGTGTAGGGCATGAGGATTTGGGGATAGCTCTCTCACTGACATTTCAATTACAGAGGAATGTCTCCAAAATCTTGAAACCCACAGTAAGTGCATCTGAAAGGCTCAGATCACTAGTGGTCTGAGAGAACAGAGGAAATGGCCATCACTGTTTCTGGTTGGGAAGTGACTTCTTAGAGAAGTTAAGCCTTAATCAGGGACTTGATGAAAGGATACATCATGTGAATGGGGAAGAGTGAACACAGCTGTGGAGAGAGGACCCAATGCAGGATTTCTAGACATGTATGATTCAAGAATCTTTTGGTTTCAAGAAACAGAAAACTAAGAACAATTAGATTAAGTGGAAAAGTAGCTCATTGTTTATAAACAATGAGACATTGTCATTAGAAATATTACTCCTTCTGTCACTAACCTTGCTTCCTTAATGTTGATTTAATCCTAAAGCAAGCTCTTTACATGTAGAAGAAAAATAGTCACCAGTAGCCTCAGACTTAACACCTACCTACTTGGCAACCCTAGCAACAAGCAGTCTCTGTTTTGCAAAGGTTCAACTGGATTAGGTAAGATTCTCATCACCCAACTTAGGTCACATGCCCATACAAGAAACACTTCGTGTAGCAAGAGGATGGCTAGAGTCACATATCTACCCCTGGTGATCAGTCTCACTCAAACAACATGAACTGAGATTGGAGGATGGATGGGTTCTGAAAATCAAAGATATTTAATAAAATAATGTATGTTGATGTATGTTGGACAAAGTCAATAGGTATTTATTACCAAGGGACTCTATTTAGAATATTTAGTGAAACAGGTGTTAGCTGGAAGAAGTTTGTAGACTCGTTTGTTTAATTTTGTTATTGTTTCTTTGAGGACTGGAGTGTGGTGACAAGTAATACAAAGAGGCAGCCACTAGGAGATCCTAAGTGATACAGTAGACACCTTGCATTTGCAGGTGGGGAGTGTATCATTTAGGACCTTTTAATGATTGCCCTTTGTATTCCATATCAAGAGAGCACTGTAATTAAAGAATCCTGCCAAGGTTTGTCTCAATGACATTTTAATTTTCTTTCTGTGCTGTTATCCATTCTCAGCAGTATGAGTATACATGTCCCAGATTTCTTTCCATGTCCACAAGTATCTTAGAGACTGGAAAGGTGCTGGACAATTGCTTTGCTACTCTGGACTTCTGTGCTTGCTGACTTAGAATGCTAAACTTCTGGAGATTTCCTTAGAAAAGGAGATGTTTCATGATGCAGTCTTTGCCAATTACTCTCTGGTCAGGGAACGTGGACCAGTAACTAGACACCCTGGACTTTCGCATTAATGTGATTTTTTTTTTTTTTTTTGCGCAGATCTTGATCTACTACTGATTCATTCCACTCAATTTAACAAATAATCTTATATGATAAAATGATGTTTAATGCTAGATAACATAAGTTGGTACACTGCTTTACTATAATGTATCATTTTTTATTTATTAACTTACTTGATTTTTCACATAGTGCTCCAATGTATATGGGCATGCCCTGCCATTCTCATTGCTTTTTAAGTTACTGAACGGGTCAGTGACTCAATCAAGGCTAGAACCTCCTTTGTAAAATTTAAAAGGGAACAGAAACTAATTCAGTTTATTCAAAAAACATTATTTGATCACTTAGCCAATGCGGAGAGACTAGATAAGCACTAAGAAAATGAAAATAAGTGAAGAATTCTTGCCCTGGAGTAACTCAAAGACTATTATTGAAAATAGACTTGTGAAAAATATATATATAACATTAAAAATGATAGGTAATAAAAATAAAATGGTGTGAACAAATACATGGAGGATACAAAACAAAGAGGAATTCATTGCCTGGGGCCGTAAGGAAAGGCTGATACTCTTTAAGCTCAGTTAGTTACTAATGATGAGAATATTCTCGGGAATGGGGGACTGGGAGTGAGAAAGTGGATGGTCATTCATGACACAGAAAACAACATGGGTAAAGGCACAGCAATGTGAGTTTCCAGCATATGCAGAGCATAGGGAAACTTTCAGAGCAAAAGCGAAAAGGGCCAGACCTAGGCAAATAGGTGAAAGGACCCAATCATAAGAAGGAGATTATTTAAACCAATATTGTTTGTTTCTATGTATATGTACTTACATTTGCTTAATTAGAATTGAATGGCTTACCAAATGGAGTAGTGATCACTAAAGAGGACAGCTGGGAGGCTACTCTGCCTCTTATTATTCTGATCAGGTCACTTCTACACTAATATCCCCTCTCAAGAGAACAAAACTTTTTTCAGGAAACCAATCGCACTCACCTAAAAAAAAATGGTTTGTTGTGATTCATTCTTGACTTTTAGAAGTCTAATTCCAACTTCAAGTCGTATGCCAAAATGTTCCTTTGAATCAATGCAATATTTTCCCGATGCAAAATTTGTACAAGGGAGTACAAATTTCTCGTTCATAATACATTTTAATAATAGTTTAAAGATTAGCATTTTAAGTAGCTGCCCAGCAGGTATCATTGGGTGGTGTCTTGGTTAGCTTTGGCTGCTATAAAAAAAACCAGCCTGAGTGATTTATAAACAGCAGAAATGTATTGCTTACAGTTCTAGAGGTTGGAAAGTCTAAGATCAAGGTGCCCCAATTCAGCCTAGTGAGGGCCTTCTTCAAAGATGATGCCTCTGTGTGTTCTCACATGGCAAGGGAGGAAAGGGAGATCTCTCAAGCCTCTTTTATAAGGGCACTAAATCCCATTCATGAGGGTGGGACCCTCATAAATTATTAACTTCTCAAAGGCCCCCACCTCCTAATACTATCCCATTGGGTATTGGGTTCCAGTATACAAATTTTGGGGGAACACCAACATTCAGACCATAGCAGTTGGGAACACGGCAGGCATAGGGAGGAGGAGCAGGCTTCACTGGCAGTGGGGGAGATGTGATCATTGAGTTTGTATGCCTAATATAATGTGTGTAGTAAGCCTGTAGGCTTAAGGGGTTGCTATTTTTAGAAAAATAGATCTGGAGACAACATTTTCTAGACTGATTTGATGGACTAAAGGAGGAAGTAGGAAGGAGAGGGCAAACTACTGTAAGAGTGAAAGAGACCATGAGGACCTGATTTAGGGAAATTACAGTGCCTAAGCAAGGTGTGTCTAAATTCAGGATACAGTGCTATGGTACAACCAACAGGATTTAATGATTATTTGCTATTTAATTATTGATTATTGATTAGTTGTGTTTTGGGGAGGATAGTAAAAGCGAAGATGAGTTTCAGGGCAAATCCAAGAATTCTGATGATGGAAACTGGGTATCTGGTGATCTAAACCATGACTGAGAATTCAGGAAACAATGTTAACTTGGACAGTGAAGGGGAGAAGAACTAAACTGATGTGGACATACTCCTATTAGGTTCCTTTACGGGAGTTAAATGAATTATCTAGTATCAATGGTAAATTTCGGGAAACTGTATGTGGATTCAGCCTCTAATGGCTAAAATTGGTATTTTGTAATAAAGTCACTTGTGCAAATTTCATTCTAGAAATTTTCAATAAAATTCCACAAAAATAAAATGTAATGTAAATAAATGTAAATGAGAGATTATTAAAAATGCCCATTTACATTGTTTAAGTTAAATCTCTATGTGAGGAAAGGCATGGCTAAATCATTAAAGCTACCCTACTGTATTAACTACTATATTGGAAACATTTATTTAAAGATTAGCTAAATAAAAATGTATAAATATAGTTACAAAAAAAGAAGCTGATAGTGATCAATTCATTCAGCAATAACTGACATGGCCTCAAATGATTGTTTTCTGATTCTGTGTACACTGATAAAGAAGTTCACCATTATCTAGAACCTTGATTTGATGAGTTGAAAGAGGAATAGATGAATAGATTATACCGAAGTTGGTTGTTTTGTCATTTCCTCTGAGAATCTTAACTTACATCTTCATGAGTTTTCTCAAGCACTGCCAGTTATAGGGAGTTTCTGCTTTTGCAAAGCTACAAATTATATTGTACAGTTTCTGAAATTATAGCTTCTTCTTTACACTCAGACAAAATTTGCCTTTCTGCAGCCAAGAACTATCATCCCTTTTCAGATTCCCAGAGCATATCAAGCCATAGACAGCTCTATGTCTATATAATGACTACTTATTATAGTCTTCACACATCAACTTCTCTAGATGAATCATTCACCTTTCAAAAGAATTCAGTTTAAAAATGTTAATTTTTTTGTGCATGCACCAATTTTTAACCTCCTTTATTATTTTTGTTGTTCTATGCTGGTTGTTATTTTATTTTATTTTTATTTTATTTTATTTTATTTTATTTTATTTTTGCTATGAGGTTATTTGAGATTCCCAGATCATGATCCTTTGATAGACATTATGGGGCAACAATGTAATACAGAATTAATAGCAGGGACCTTAGCATCAGCTGACCTACATTGGAATCCTGGCTACAAAATGAGGATAGTAATATTAACGTCATAAAATTAGTTGTGCAGGCTAAATGACATATTTTATAATAAGTGTATAGCACCATACTTGATACAAAAGAATTATGTAACTGAGAATAATGAGGCTAAAGATATCAAAATCATATAAAACTATTTTTTTCTTATTATTCTTCTGGTTGGACTACAAGTTCCTAATCAGCCAGAGGTTAATGATCCCTTCAGGGTTTTCTGCAAAGTGAATTGCTTTTAAATTGTAGCTCCTCTATCTTACACTTATGAATTGGAGTTTTTTTTTTTAATTTAAATCTTAAATCTTTCAATTTAGCAATGATAAATTTATTCTACTTGTTTTTTTTAAGTATTGATATTCATTCTCCCTTTTAGCTGGATGCCCTATGTATGATTCTGAGTGTTAAAATTTGTTCTTCCTCTGCTGGAAGTCATCTATATACTGTTAAATGTGCCTTCTATGCCTTCACTCATGAAAAAGAAAAGTTGTTTTGAAAAAGTCCTATAATTCAGCTCTAGACTTCTCATCAAGTTGACACTGGACCTTGAATATCAGGTGAAAAGAACCATGTTTAAGTGTTCTGTGACATTAGAGAATAATACAGCCCAGAAATGCTTGAGGAAACACAAAAAGAGACTATTCATATAGTCAAATATTCAAATAGTCTTTTTTTGCCTGAAGTTCATTGAGGTTTTCTGTTTTCTCTGTTTTACTTGTTTTATTTAGCTCCACCTCTTAAGGATTCCTACCTCATTCCCATAGTCTCCCCACTCAGCCCAGGACTCTTTTTACAGAGCCATAGTAACACCATTTTTATTTTGCACTTTGGAAGTGATGAGATCATTTCACAAGTTAAATCAATAAATAAGCTAAAATACTGTGATTTCTAAAAATGCTTCACTTGTGGAGGAAGTGACTTGAATCCCTCAAAGTTACCGCATAACATTTATGAAAATCTCATGAGATGTACCAAGCACAGTGGAAGACATAGAACTGGTGCTCTATCTCTCATATATATATATGAGAGAGATAAAGTGTTTCACAACGTGCATCTATATTATTATGTTATTATAATTCTGTTTCCCTTGCAGGAAGACCTGAGCACTTAACCACAGAAAGACTTTCTTGGTCATTCCTCTATTAGATTTAAGAACTTTTTTTTTTGCCTTCTTGAGTATTTTTATTCCTTCGAAGAAGATATTTGATCTGGTGTGGTGGCAGCTCACACCTGTAATTCCAAAACTATGAGAGGTCAAGGCAGTATTGCTCAAGACCAGAAGTTTTAGAATAGCCTAGGCAGAATAGTGAGACAGTCTCTGTGAAAAAAACAAACAAACAGCAACAACAACAACAAAAACAATGTAAAACTTAGCTGAGCTTGGTGGCTTGTGCCTATAGTCCCAGCTACCGAGAAAGCTGACAGAGGCAGGAGGATTGCTTGAGCTCAGGAGTTCAAGAATGTAATAGTAAACTATGATCATGCCACTGTACTTCAGGCTGGGTGACAGAGCAAGACCCTATCTCTAAAATAAATACATGAATGCATAAATAAGTATACAGATAAGAAGAAAGAAAAAATATTTACATGTTTTATTCAGTCAAGAATTCTGTGTTCATTGTTTCTAGAAGAAACTATGGTGCATAGGGCAGAGAAAAATGCATTACATTTGACCACAGTTTCTTTCTAAAATTATTTACTATCATTGTAACCACCGATGACACATTTTTATGACACAAAATTCATGAGAAGATTTTAAAGTTGAACATTGTTCCTGCAGATTTAGTAAAGCTTGGTAATTTTCTGATGCTTAATAGCATTTGTAGCCATTCTACTTAAGACTACTTTAAAAACATCAAATAATTTTGTTTAAGTGCCAAAAGAAATGCTGGGAGGATCAAGAACTAATCTCCTCTTCCATGTTATATTACGGTGTAATTTTATGGTTACTCTACTGTTGGAGTTTTGGTATATTGTAATACTGAAGGCAGAACTGAAAGATTAAACCAGGCTGCTCTTAAAAAGAAGATTTAAACCCTTAGGAAAGTTAGAAAGACCCTTTTTAGACTTAGCCACAAGATCTATAGATACTGTTTTTGGAAGAAACTTTAGAGAACATTTGTTCTCGTAGTTTACAAAGTTCTAGTATTAGCTAACTTTTAAAAATATTAATCGGAGGCAGAGTTTCCTGTATATAAAGTCAATGAAAACCAACTGTTATTATTGAAGTTTTAACTTTTCATCTTGGTTGGTTAGTAAAAATAAGAATGCGAAGTCGTTCTTAACATCTTTCAGCCAGACATTTTACTTCTGAGAGTGGGGGAAAAAATACCTGCATTACTTATATCATAGCATTGTCATAAGCATCATAATTAATAATTAATGTGAAAGAGTTTTATAAATTATAAAACAGACTTTCAGCTAAGATAATATCACTACAGGAAAAGATAAACGCTCAAGGTAGTACATGACATGACAAAGTGATGAATGGGGGGTTAGACAAGAAGTACTATAACAATGAAGAGACAGAAACATTCTGTCATTTATCCAGTGACCCTTTTCTGCCTATTCATAGTGTCCCAAAACATTAGGGTATATTGCATTTAAGGAACTTGACATAACACCGATTATGTTTATAGATCATCAGAGATGACAAGATTTTCTGTGAAGGTTTGAGAGTGGTTTCACAGAAAATTTTCTTCATCAATGGGTATATACCCAAAGGATTATAAGTCATTCTATAAAGACACATGCACACGTATGTTTATTTCAGCACTATTTATAATAGCAAAGACTTGGAACCAACCCAAATGCCCATCAATGATAGACTGGATAAAGAAAATACTATGCAGCCATAAACAAGAATGAGTTAATGTCCATTGCAGGGATATAGATGAAGCTGGAAACCATCATTTTCAGCAAACTAACACAGGAACAGAAAACCAAACACCTCATGTTGTCACTCATAAGTGGGAGTTGAACAATGAGAACACATGGACACAGGGAGGGGAACATCACACACTGGGGCCTGTCATAGGGTGGAGGGCAAGGGGAGGGAGAGCATTAGGACAAACACCTAATGCATACAGGGCTTAAAACCTAGATGATGAGTTGATGAGTTCAGCAAACCACAATGGCATATATATACCTATGTAACAAATCTGCACGTTTTACACATGTATCCCAGAACTTAAAGTATAATAAAAAAAAGTTATAACTTTCTTAGTATTCAGAAAGGAGTTTTATGATAAATTTATGATTTTTGCCATTTGTGAGAGATAATAGCAGTGGCATTTGTGCCTTATATTTCCTATCCATGTTATAAATAATCTGACTTCCTTTTACTTTCTCCTCTCACGTCTTTGACTGTAGGTCCTTGGTATTAGGGCTCACACCATCATAGAACAACTGAAATTCTACAGTACCAAAAGATTTATTTGAGGATGGAACTACATGTTCACACTTCTCATTATGCAATATATTTTGGTCTTCTGGGTCTCATTGCTTTAAATTCTGGCAGTCTTCCAACTCAACAGGATCATTTATTTCTTATACTACTGTACTCTTAGAAAAAAAATCAGATGTGAAAGTTTCATGGAAGCTCATTTCTCTTAGGAATTTGCATACTTATTAATATAGTGTTTTAAGTGTCTCTTCTGTTTTTCTGGAGCATTCTGTACATGCATTCAAGTGTTCTTTATAGGGAAAAGAAAGATCATACTGGACCATACCTAAAAGGACCTAAAGTTCCTCCTCTGTACCTTGATCTGATGATTTCAAACATGGTTTGGCTGATTAGGGAATAATTGCACCTAAAAGTCAAAGGATAAGAGGTGAAGTGATCAACTTCACAGGTTCCCCATGGCTTGAGGAGAAAACCAGTGTGCCCTAATGGGGACATTGTTGGCTCCCAATATCAGGTTTCTCTATCCTGGTGCAAAGTCAAGGGCTGCTAAGACATACAGAAGTGTTCTGCTACCCATATCAGTAGTTGTAATTATACCAAAGAGGAGATGATAGTCACAGCAGCTCCATGAATAAATCCTGCTGTATAACTTCAATGGCTCATGTACACACTGACCATAAGTCTATCTTTGGAATCAGCAGTAAACAGCAGTTTTGCTTTATGGAATAAGCAAAATGATTTGAATAGGTATAAAATTCTTTATGATGCATGGATTAATGAAAGTATAAAATCATTGTAATATTATATAAGAAATTGCTATGGCTAAAACATAAAAAATTTCTGTCTCAAGTTCAAAAGCTCTAAAACTGCAAATTCATCAAAAATGTACAAACAAAAACATATAAATTTATAGCCTATTATGAAATACCTTCGGATCTCAATATTTATCTTGTTTCTGCTTTGTTCTCATGTTTTCAGCCTGCTCCTCAACAAAGTAGGTATCTCATACTCTAATTCATGTTTTGCCTTTTTAGATCCAGACTATTCTCTTATTGCTTTCCTGGGCATCTGTGTAGTTGACTTTATCTCACAGATTTGAAAGATGCTTTTCAGAGCCAGGGTTGGTAAGTTGCCATACATTATAGACTAGGGAAAGGTATGTGTATGCATGATCTCAGGGAAATGATAACTGGGTGAGTCCCTGGAAACAGTAGACTAAGCCAGACCTTGCTCGGTACTTCATTTATTAGATGGAGCGGAGATGTCAAGGGGGGTAAGAATGCTTTAGTTATCTGGGTAATAATGTTAACCCTATATCCAATGGTCCTGAATATCTAGGTATTCCCATGTGCCTGTATATAGTCACCAGAGTAAATGCCCAAAAGACTAAATGCCTTTGTGGAAGGTCTGGAGAAATCATTAATCTGTATGCTTCATAGACTATTGGAAGATTATTCCTTCTGAAAATCCAGCCACCTCTTAGTTGATGATGTTTTGGGTTTGAAAACTAAAAAAGAAATTAAGATTGTTCACTGGGGTAACCACTCTCAGCCTCTTCCTTGTCTATTCATGTCTTCTGCTGCTGGTAAAGTTGAAGAGTACTCTTGTCAACTGCCAATCTATTTTGCCCAACGAATGTCATGTGTTATTAAGCATCTCCATAACTTTCTCTAGGTTAGGCTCCATTGGCTTCCAACCCAAATTTGGTGGTCCTATGATAGTTATGACTCTCTGGACTTTCATGGTTAAGTGGCATCACCTTCATTTTACTATTCTGGCATCTTATCATCCCTATTGCTATCAGAGAGATGAGTTTCGCAACAACCTACATCATTGTCTTTCCTGGCATACACAGGGGAGCCTCCACTCTTCAAGGATGCTGGTGTCCCTCTCACTCAATTTCTTATGGTCTTAGTAAATAGTATATTGTCTGGGCTTTACCCTAGAAGCTATGCTATTAGAAATAGTTTATCCGTTTCAACCTACCCAGTTTCCCAAGCCTTTGTTTCCTTCCTTCTCTAACTGACACCAAAAGTATAACATTACAACATTACTCTGCCTGGGCTGTTGTATTTTCTATGCTTCTAAAATCCATTCTGTTAGTGAGTACATATTACTTACTGGGGGCCTTTCCAGGATGTTAAAACTTAAATCTAGGAGAGGTGTTCCCAATTTAGTATATACTTCCTTATTTAAGTTTATGTTTCAGCCTCCTTGATCAAGCCCCCTCATAATACAGACACAGTGTACTCCTCTGGTACAAGAACATGCCAGGGCACACTTAGCTCTGTTGTTCAGTTCAGTGTATCCCCTGCTGGAGTATGCTGTGACTTTGGTCTGTCATGCCTATCTTTTTTTTGTTGTTGGATTATTTAGAGCAATCCAGTTACACATGCAACACCCCCCTACCCCCACCAAACTCCCCTGGCTAGGACTAACTGTGTATAAGAAGACACTGGTCTGAGTGCAGTGGTTCACATCTGTAATCCCAGAACCAGCCTGTGCAATATAGTTAGACTTCATCTCTACAAAAAATAAAAAAGTAGCCGAGCATGGTGGCATGCACCTATTGTCCCAGCTCCTCAGGGGGGTGAGGCAGGATGATGGCCTGAGCCCAGAAGATCGAGGCTGCAGTGAGCCATGATGGCACCACTGTATGACAGACTGGATGACAGAGTGAGCGAGACTCTGTCTTTAGAATTAAAAATTAAAAATAAAAAGACACTGGCCCTGTGGTTTCAGACCCTTGGAGCAGTAGTCAGGATAAAATGAGGCTTGATCCTGATTTCTTAAATTCATCTTAATGCTGGTCATCATCTTGATTTTATTACTCTAATTATAGACCTAGTGGCCAGGAGTGGAGGTTGGAGTGGGTCCTGAGGGGACAAAAGTTGTCTTGTGGGAAGCCTCTGTTTTGTCTTCCAGAAGAGTAGGAATGCTGGCTTTTTGAAAAGAAAGGTGTGCCATTTCTTCAGGTTCAAAAGTATTCAGAAGAATCTGCAAAATCCAAATCTTTAAGGTCATCTCCCCACATATTCCCATCCTATGTATCTGGATCCCAGGTTATTTCCAACCAAATCCCTGAATACAGTATACCCACTTGTTCTGGTTGAATTTTAGCTGTCATTGAAGTTCAGCCATGAAATTAGGGCCTGAATTTGGTCCTTTTCTTTCTTTGCCCATGCAATACAGGAGATGAGAACTTCTTTAACTCCAGCCAAAGAAGACTTCTGGCTGTTAGTTCCTAGATTGTTCACTTTCTTTCTGTAGACCATTAATATTGCTTAGCAAGAGTCATCCAAGTTCATTATGTCTACCATTTCTTCCATACATGTCAAATATCTGGGACACTGAGCCCACCAGTGTGACCTCCTTCTTCAGTATACCAGTTCAATACATCAAGTCACCATTCATAAAAATTGTAACAATTAATCTTCTACTTTGTTGCTTGAGCTGTCTGTGCTTCATCTACTCCCAGTGGTGGCATTTGATTACCAGAGTAGGCACTAATCTACAGTGAAATCCTATTGTTTTTGCCTGTTTTCTCAGGCAACAAGTTGAATTAGTATTGAGGTTGTGTTCTCCAGAACACATGTTCTTCAGAGGCACATGCTGAGATGGACTTTGGGGTGCCAGGTATTTTTAAAGAATGATAACTATGAAAAGAAGAGAGAGAGTCAAATTGATAACAGGAAAAAATTAAGCTACAATTCAGGTTCTTACATCTCTTTCCATTTGGCAAGGATTTTTTTTTCTATTTTTTTATTTTTTATTTTTATTTTTTTTATTTTTATTTTTATTATACTTTAGGTTTTAGGGTACATGTGCACAATGTGCAGGTTTGTTACATATGTATCCATGTGCCATGTTGATTTCCTGCACCCATTAACTCGTCATTTAGCATTAGGTATATCTCCTAATGCTGTCCCTCCCCCCTCCCCCCACCCCACAACAGTCCCTGGAGTGTGATGTTCCCCTTCCTGTGTCCATGAGTTCTCATTGTTCAATTCCCACCTATGAGTGAGAACATGCGGTGTTTGGTTTTTTGTCCTTGCGATAGTCTACTGAGAATGATGTTTTCCAGTTTCATCCATGTCCCTACAAAGGACACGAATTCATCATTTTTTATGGCTGCATAGTATTCCATGGTGTATATGTGCCACATTTTCTTAATCCAGTCTATTGTTGTTGGACATTTGGGTTGGTTCCAACTCTTTGCTATTGTGAATAGTGCCGATCTAGAACTAGAAATACCATTTGACCCAGCCATCCCATTACTGGGTATATACCCAAAGGACTATAAATCATGCTGCTATAAAGACACATGCACATGTATGTTTATTGTGGCAAGGATTTTTTTGATCAAATATTGCTGAGAAGAGTTGTCCCACGTTGGGTCACATGGCTTGGCATTTATATCCTGCCTTGCCCGGTCATCAGAGAAGCACTTCCCTGATAAGGGAGTGTCAAGTGACTCTTAGCAGCTAGAGAGGGCTCTGAAGGAGCTGAAAGGCTGGAGGCTGCTTACTGATCTTGCAACTGTGCTGTATGCTGCTCTTTGAGGGGATTCCAGAGGGTGGGTTCATTTCTATGTTTCCTACAGCAGCTTGTCTCTTCCTCAAAGTTATAAGTTCTGAAATGTAGAGACAGTGACTTCCTCTTCCTTAAGTGTGAATGCTGGCCTAAAGCTTTAAAATAATGTTGAATGAAATAATTAATTTTTAAAAAAAGAATGAATAAAAATGTTGATGGTGTCTGTGGTGATGTGATGGTAATGATGACAATGAGTATAATCCTGATGATCTGTTTATTGAGCTTGTACTACGTCCTTTAGTAACTAGAACCATTCCTGAAACATAATAGGTGCTCCACAAATACTTTGAAAAAATCAGAGAATGAACGAGTATATAAGTAACCTGACAGACATTTTACAAATATGATTGTCTTTAATCCTTGCAAAATTAAACAGTTTTTCTTATTTTACAAATGAAGCTAGTAGAGGTAAAAAAAATTATCTGAGATTGCACAGCAACACGTTGGAGAGACAAGATTTGAATGCAGGTCTGACTTCAAAGATTCTGTTATTGAATACTGTCCTGGGCAGTTTATCAGTCGGCAGAATGTGGGGAGGGATGATAGAAACCACTGACAGAGAATGGACTTCAGGGATGGGGCTTCAGCTCCCGAGAGACAGATGAGAACACAGATGAGAACTACGTTCTCTCTGGGAGACTTAAGTTGTCATGCAAGAATTCTGTTACAGAAACTAGAGTATGGGACAACGTCTTGGTAACAGGAAACAAAGAATAGTATTGCAACCAGAATGTTAGCTGAGGTACATAAATAAGCCTGATTTGGTGCTACTTGGTGTTGTTTGGTGGTGTTTTATGACCTCTGGAAAGACATTTCAAGATCATAAAACTTTTTTGCTCAGCCAGAGATTTGAATGGGCTATGAGATTGATCTGGACTATAATTGTGAGTGAAGGATGCATATCCCCTAGATTCAGAGACTGAAAGAATACCTGAGAAGTTGTCTTACTTTCCAAGTATGAAACCTTCCTTCCCAGCTCTGTCTTGCTGTCATGCACTCTTCACATAAAGAGCCACATGAACAGGGACTAGGTCAGTGCCTGTTGCCTTTCACTTGGATTGTGTGTATCTGAAGCATGGGTAAAATGACTTTCAGCTTGAAAGTGTGGTATGTCTCCTATTACAGGTGACATAATATTTTAAAATCTTTTAAAATTAGATGTTTAAAATTCTATTTACAGCAACTGAACTGTCTTCCAGGGAAGCAGCCTCTTATTTACAGAAATTAAACAAGCATCTGTCAGACGTCCATTGTTATTGCATGAAGTTCTTACCAGGTCTATTCTGTTGGGAAGGGTGATTTATTTATTCTACTGAGGGAGGTTTTTATCCATGATATGGAAGAAGAGTAGTGCCTTCTGTAAAGTAGAGAAGTTGGAGATTAAAAAACTTGAATTTAGCAAAGGTCAGTTTTCAAACTTCAGGTTATCAGGTTTGTTTTGGAGGAAGAGGAAAATCTGAGTTGTTGAGAAAAAGTGGAAGTTCAAATATTTAATTCATTAACTTGAGGCATTAGAATGTGGGGCTGTGAAACTTAATCCTGAGAGGAAGCCATTGGAAATCAGGGAAACTCAGAGATTCTGGGGGAAGGTGATAAGGATAGAATGTAGATATTCTGGCAAACAAAGTAAATAATTTTAAGCAGTTGAGAAGAAAAGGGTTTTCTAACCTCGTACTGTACAGTAAACTCTGTACTTTTTAAATAGATGCTGCACACTTAAATGAGAACATGAAGGGAAAAACATTCCCTCCAGGGTTCAGGTATTGACAGAATGAGGTCCCAAAATCTCCTAAAGCTGATAAGCAACTTCAGCAAAGTTGCAGGATAGAAAATCAATGTGGAAAAATCACAAGCATTCCTATACATCAAAAATAGACAAACAGAGAGAGAGCCTAATCATGAGTGAACTCCCATCCACAATTGCTACAAAGAGAATAAAATACCTAAGAATACAACCTAAAAGGGATGCGAAGGACCTCTTTCAGGAGAACGACAAACCACTGCTCAAGGAAATAAGGGAGGGCACAAATAAATGGAAAAACATTCCATGCTCATGGATAGAATGAATCAGTATCATGAAAATGGCCATACTGCCCAAAGTAATTTATAGATTCAATGCTATCCCTATCAAGCTACCATTGACTTTCTTTACAGAATTAGAAAAGCTACTTCAAATTTCATATGGAATCAAAAAAGAGCCCATATAGCCAAGAAAATCCTAAGCAAAAAGAGCAAAGCTGGAGGCATCATGCTACCTGACTTTAAACTACACTATAAGGCTACGGTAACCAAAACAGCATGGTACTGGTACTAAAACAGATATATAGACCAATGGAACAGAACAGAGGCCTCAGAAATAACACCACACATCTACAACCATCTGATCTTTGACAAACCTGACAAAAACAAGCAATGGGGAAAGGATTCCCTATTTAATAAATGGTGTTGGGAAAACTGGCTAGCCATGTGCAGAAAGCAGAAACTGGACCCATTCCTTATACCTTATACAAAATTAACTCATGATGGATTAAAGACTTAAACATAAGACCTAAAAACTGTAAACACCCTACAAGATAACCTAGGCTATTACACCATTCAGCACATAGGCATGAGCAAAGGCTTGATGACTAAAACACCAAAAGCAATGGCAACAAAAGCCAAAATTGACAAATGGGATCTAATTAAAATAAAGAGCTCTGCACAGCAAAATAAATTATCATCAGAGTGAGCAGGCAACCTACAGAATGGGAGAAAAATTCTGTAATCTATCCATCTGACAAAGGGCTAATATCTAGAATCTAAGAATCTACAAGGAACTTACATTTACAAGAAAAAAACAAACAACCCCATCAACATGTGGATGAAGAATATGAACAGACACTTCTCAAAAGAAGACATTTATGCAGCCAACAAACATATGGAAAAAAGCTCATCATCACTGGTCATCAGAGAACTGCAAATCAAAACCACAATGAGATACCATCTCATGCCAGTTAGAATAGTGATTATTAAAAAGTCAGGAAACAACAGATGCTGGAGAGGATGTGGAGAAGTAGGAATGCTTTTACACTGTTGGTGGGAGTGTAAATTAGTTCAACCATTGTGGAAGACAGTGTGGCAATTCCTCAAGGATCTAGAACCAGAAATACCATTTGACCCAGCAATCCCATTACTGGGTATATACCCAGATAATTATATATCATTCTACAGTAAAGACACATGAACATGTATGTTCATTGCAGCACTATTCACAATAGCAAAGACTTGGAACCAACCCAAATGTTCATCAATGATAGACTGGATAAAGAAAATGTGGCACATATACACCAATAATACTATGCAGCCATAAAAAGATGAGTTCATGTGCTTTGCAGAGACATGGATGAAGCTGGAAACCATCATTCTCAGCCAACTAACACAGGAACAGAAAACCAAACACCGCATGTTCTCACTCATAAGTGGGAGCTGAACAATGAGAACACATGGACATGGGGGAAACATCACACACCAGGGTCTGTTGAGGGTGAGGGGCAAGGGGTGGGATAGCATTAGGAGAAATACCTAATGTAGATGATGGGTTGATGGGTGCAGCAAACCACCATGGCATATGTATACCTATGTAACAAACCTGCACGTTCTGCACATGTATGCCAGAACTTAAAGTATAATAAAAAAAGAAGTCCATAAATTCTTGTTAGAAGTATGGATATATTCAGTTACGGAAATCTAATGCAAACTGGTTAAAGCAAAAAATAAATTTATTGACTCTTCAAATTAAAAAATTTAGGACAAGGATGAACTCAAGTGATGTCATGATTGAAACAGCTTCTCTCTGTCTTTCTGCTCTGCATTCTGTTTTGGCTTCATTATAAAGCTGGCTTCCATTTTACAGTGGCCTCTGCAGCTTAAAGTTTACATCTTATTCTTCTTAAGCCAGCAAAATAGATTACCTGTTTCTCAGTGGTTCTAATAAAGGTCTGTGAACTAATCCCATGAACTCAGGATGTCTTGACTTGGGTCACATGTCTGCTCCTCAGCCAATCAGATGTGATGCTCTGATTGGCTATTCCTGCTTTACATGTCAATTCTTGAAGCTGATAATGGGGCAACATCTATCTGTCTTATCTCTCTATTTCAACATGATTTGAGAGTGAGAGATGGGCTGTTAGCAGTAGAAAAGCAGGGAGATATTACCAGAAAAGGAGGTAGTGAGTAGGGGGTGGATATTTGTCAAACCAGAACAGTTATTCAATCTATGCTTTAATCCTCTTGACTTTAGTTGCCAGAAACCTCTGCAAAAAGAAGACACAAAAAAATGGAAATACATCCCATGTTCACAGAATGAAAGAATTAATATTTTAAATGACCATACTACCCAAAGTGATCTACAGCTTCAATGTAATTATTATCAAAATACCAATGACATTCTCCACAAAAATAGAAAATCAATTCCAAAATTTGTATGGAACTGAGGTAGGAGGCAGACAGGACTCTTCCAGATCAGATTGAAGGCAGGCTGAGACTGGGAAGGGGCACTGAAAGCACCTCCAGTTGCTCTCACTGACCATCACCATAAGACACTCTCAGCAGCATAGTTCACCAATGACATGGCAATGCTCTGAAGTTATTGATTCTTTCGCCGTAGCAACACCTGAAAGTTACAACTCATTGTCTAGCTTTTTATGAATATCCCACCACTTAATTAGCATGTCATTAAAAGTGGGCATAAATATGACTGCAAACTGCCGATAGGCACACTGCCTATCGAGTAGCCCTGCTCTGCAAGGAGCAGTCACAGAGCTGTAACATTGCTGCTGCCTCAATAAAGCTACATTCTTCTTCCACCAGCTCACTCTTGAATTCTTTCCTGAGTGAAGCCAAGAAGCTTCTCTGCATTTGAACCACAAAAGATCCCAAACAGTCAAAGAAATCTTGAGCACAAAGAACAAAACTGGAGCTATCACCCTATGTGACCTTATAATACAAATCTATAGTCACCAAAGTAGCACAAGAGTAAAAAATAGACAAATATAGACCAATCGAATATAAGAGAGAGCCCAGAAATCCACACATTTACTGTGAGCTGATTTTTGACAAATATGCCAAGAACACACAAGTGAGAAAGAAGAGTCTCCTCAATAAATGGCATTAAGAAAGCTTGATATTCACATACAGAATAATGAAATTAGATCCTTATCTCTCACCATATACAAAAACTAACCCAAAATGAATTAAAATACTTAAATGTGAGATCCAAAACTCCAAAACTAATAGAAAAAAAATCCAGAAATGACATAAGTCTGGGCAAGGATTTTTTTTTTTTTTGATAAGACCCCAAAGTAAAGGTAACAAAAGCAAAAATAGACAAATGGGATTATGTTAAACTAAAAAGCTTCTGCACAGCAAAAGGAAACAATCGACAAAACCAAAAGACAACCAACAGTATTAGAGAAAATATTTATAAATGATACATCTGACAAGGGGTTAATTTCTAAATTATGTAAAGAACTCAAATGACTCAATGACAAGTAACATAATTTTTTAAATGGGAAAGCCCTGAGCAGACATTTCTCAAAAGAAGACATACAAATGGCCAAGAAGTACATGAAAAAATGTTCAACATTACCAGTCATCAGGGAAATGCAAATCAAAACCACAATGAGATATCATCTCGCCCCAGTTAGAATGGCCATTATAAAAAAGACAAAAGATAACAAGTGCTGATGAGGATGTGGAGAAAAGAGAATGCGTATACACTGCTGGTGGGAATGTAAATTAGTGCAGCCATTATGAAGAACAGTACGGTGGTTCCTCAAAAAATTAAAAATAGAACTACCCATATGTTTCAGCAATTTCACTACTGGGCATATATCCAAAGGAATTGAAATCAGAATGTAGAAGAGATATCTGCACTTCCGAATTTATTGTAACACTATGCACAATAGCCAAGATATGGAATCAACCTACATGTGCATCGGTAGGTGAATTGGTAAAGAAAATGTGGTCTGTATGCACAATGGAATACTCCTCAGCCATAAAAAGAATAAAATCCTGCCATTTGTGACAACATGGATGAACCTGGAGGACATTATGCTAAGTTAAATAAGCCAGGCACAGAAGGACAAATAGTGTATGATCTCCCTCAAACATGTAATCTAAAAAAGTTGACCAAATAGAAGTAGAGAGGAGAAAGATGGTTGCTACTTAGGCTGGGGTGGCTAACAGAGAAAAGGGTGATGTTGGGCAAAAGATATGTAATGAAAGTTACATACGAAAAATAAATTTCAAGAGATCTATTGTATAGCAGGATGACTAAAGCTTACTATGATATATCGTATTCTTGCAAAATGTAGAGCAAATGTTATGTGCTCTTACCACAGAAATGATAACTATGGGAGGTAATGTATTTGTTAATTAGCTAGACTGAACCATTCCATGACATATAAGTGCATTAAAATATGATGTTGTATATGATAAAAACATACAACATTATCTGTTGATTTATGAAAAATAAGAAAAGGAAGATTGTGAGGTTGTGTTTTCCTCCTTCCCAGCCCTTTGCCTCAAAACCACATGCAAAGCCCTCCTGCTTGGTCTCACACTTCATTTACCCTGCTCTCCCAGCAAATACACATCTCTTTACAAACACTCCATTAGTTTTGGTGTTTGCCTCAGAGCTGTGATTTGTAGGAAGTGTTTCTTTAAGGTTCGCTGATGTCTCCCCTGAGTGCTGTCTATGGGCTCTTTTTATTCCTCCCCTCTCCTGGGACCGTCACTCTTGGGACTACACTGGCTTCATCAATATTTATTAGCACTGCTTGACAGTCTGTGTGTGTGCATTCAAGCAGTGAGGGAGACCACCAGAGGTCATCAGAATCTTGCTGATGTGTTGTGTCAAGTACTAGGGAGTCTATATATAATAAGAAAGAGAGGGACAGGAAGTGGCAATCTAAATGCCCAGTTTATCATGGAATTAACAGAAGAGAACAAATACATGGTGCTAGATTTACCTAAGCAAGAGAAAGGGGATGGGCTGTTGAATTTGTCCAGGAGTCTTTTCTATCTAAGTAGCAGAATATTCAGTTTTGGAGACTGATCTATTCAAGATCTTCTGCAATCCTTTTAGCTCGTGTAAAGAGAGTATTTAGTGTCCATTCTGCAGATCACCAGCTGCACAAGGGAATCCTCTCTTTTGCAAACTTGATAGGACCAGGCCTTCACCACTGATTCATGACATCAGAACTATCCTGTCATCATGGCATTATGCATTAATTCTGTCTCAGATATGTTATTAGAGATTAAGTGTGATGCAGTGCTGAGTGTGCAGTGACAGGCTCAACTCTTATGGGGCAAGTAAACTTTAAAGTTTCAGACTAAATCCTTACCAGTCATTTTTTAAGGGAAAGTGACTTCTCTTTTGTGAGAGAAATGGAGGAAGAAAGCATATTTGGCTCCGGACAAAACGAGTTCTGCCGGGGAAAGAGTCCTCAGAATGCATGACTTATTGACAAAGATGTCTATAGTATAATTGCATGTGACATTCCCTGCCTATATGGAATGTGTACTGACCCTCTCACCATACGTTCAGTGCTGCATCACCTCTAATCTATAATGGCATACTTGAGACAGAATAATGCATGATGCTACGATGACAGAATAGTTCTGATGTCATGAATCCGGTGGTGAAGGCCCAGTCCCATCAAGAGTTTATGAGAGGAGAGAGGATTCCCTTGTACAACTGGTGAGCTGCAGGGTGGACACTAAGTGCTCTCTTTTAGTCTCCTGGTCTGTGTGAACGTTCACAGCCCCAAAAAGAATTCCAAAAGAGAAAATATGACCTTAGAAACTTCTCTAGCTCATGGTGGCCATAGAAATTGTAATAATTCTTCCAAGGCAGGCAAATCCAGTCTTCACAACAGAAGCGTTACTTTCTCCTGCCTGACATGTCTGCGTATATATATATGTGTGTGTGTGTATGTGTATGTGTGTATATGTATATAGATATACATACATATATTTTAGAGAGTTGTTTTTTAAGTTTTTATTTTTAATTGAAAAAATAATGATTGTGTATATTGATGGGGTATAATGGGATGTTTTGCTGTAGGTATACACTGTTGAATGATTATATCAAGCAAATTAACATACCCATCACCTCAAATACTTATCTTTTTTTATACCAAGAACATTTAAAATCTATTATTTTAGCAATTTTGAAATATGCAATATATTATTATGAACTATGGTGACCGTACTGTGCAACAGATCTTGAAAATGTATTCCTTCTGCCTAACTGAAATTTTGTAGCCTTTGTTCAACATCTTTCCATTCTCTACCTTCCCCTCTGCCAGTCTTCAGCAACCACCATTCTCCACTCCACTTCTATAAATTCAATTTTTTCAGATTCCACATATAGTGAGATTATATGGTATTTATCACTCTATGCCTGGCATATTTCACTAAGCATAATGTCCTCCAGGTTCATCCATGTTGTCACAAAAAACAAAATTTCTTTCTTTTTTAAGGCTAAGTAATAATCGTGTGTGTGTGTGTGTGTGTGTGTGTGTGTGTGTGTGTGTAATAATTGTCTTTATCCATTTGTCTGTTAATAGATGCTTAGGTTGATTTCATATCTTGACTATTGTGCATAGTGCTGCAATGAATATGGGATGCAGATATCTCCTCGATATACTGTTTTCATTTCTGTTGAGTGTATACCCAGAAGTGGGATTGCTAGATCATATGGAAGTTCTGTTCTAGGTTTCTGAGGAGCTTCCATACCATTCTTCATGATGACTATTAACTTACATTTCCACCAACAGTGTACAAGGGTTCTCTTTTCTCTATATCCTCATCAACACTTATTGTTTATCTTTTTGATAATAGCCACCCTAGCAGGCATGAGGTAATATTTCATTATGATTTTAATTTGTGTTTTCTTGCTGATTAGCCGTGTTGAACATTTTAATATTAACTTTCATATACACATACTTAGTCTTAATAAGTTATTAGAAGTATTACCTTACTTTTTCCTCCAGCTAATATACTAGGCAACACACACAAAATGTTTGTAATCCTTAAGTGTCCACATACCATAATCAGTATGCCTTGTATTGCATGCATAAGCTGAGTAGGAGGATGGAGGGAGTGGATGGGTTTACTATCTGGTAGGAAAACAAAGATGCTCTCCCATACAATGTTAGTAAATAACATGAGATGGCCTATTATTAAATACAAAGTTGGGTGATATAGACTGTTGTATGAAATTATGCAGAGACATGGATCTGTTATGAGAAGCCTGGCAGGATATAGACGGGTTTCCTGGCAAAAAAACAAACAAATAAAACAACAACAACAAAACAGCATAAGAAAAGGCAATAATGTGGGAAAAGCAGTGAACAACATGGTAACTTTTCCTATTAGAGTTATATATCATATAATAATGTTAGGAGAATGGGATTGGAACTAAAGAATTTATCATGGGAGAAAGGTAGAGACTTTTTTGGAGAAATTGAAATAGGCTTTTCTTGTGTGGGATCATAAATTTTAAGGTCAATTCAGGGCTGAAGTTCCTGGGACTGAGCTTGATACCACCAGAAGGGTAAGATTCAGAGATAGACAGAAACTCCGTGTCTCCAGAGATATGCTTTAGATTTACTTTTATTTGATGTTCGTAAATTTACAAATAGTTTGAATTAGACTTCGTCTAGTCGCTGGTAACAAGGTTAAGATTGGCTAATTAAAGGAATGGAAGGGACACAAAAGGATTGAAGAGTAGGAACTCTCCAGGAGAGGGTCTGAGGGAATTATTGAGAAGGAATTACCCTAATTTTATCACATGTATAGAGAAGAAGCTCCTTTGATTTTAATTACTCACTTGGTGAAATATTTTGTTTTTGTCTCCATTAATGAGACCCTGCAAAACCCTAGCCTAGCTGATTAAATTTTGAGATTGTCAAGTAAAAGTAGGAAAAGGCTAATATTTAGTATTTAACATCCAAGACCAGTATTGTTTCACTTTATTTTATTTTAAAAATTACAGTTTTGTAGATACTGTGAGAAGCATATTTTTCAATAACCAGCCATTATTTATTTAATCTAACTGGCTGTGATATAATTTATCTCGTGAGTTGTTTCACCAACTGCTGCTTTTAGGATAGACCCTGCTTGTATTGTCTAATGCTCTCATCTCTCCTATCCCTTCATCAGTTAGCCATCAGTCTGCCTTTGACTTCTCTGTGTGTGTGTGTCTCTCTCCCCTCCTGTTACTTCCATGAAAGGGAGAGGGAGGAAGAGCAAGGGCAAGAGCGAGAGCGGGAGTGAGAACGAAAGTGAGAGAGGAGGCTGGGCGCGATGACTCACGCCTGTAATCCCAGCACTTTGGAGGCCGAGGCCGGTGGGTCACTTCAGGTCAGGAGTTCGAGACCAGCCCTGACCAACATGGTGAAACCAGGTCTCTACTAAAAAATACAAAAATTAGCTGGGTGTGGTGGCACATGTCTGTAATCCCAGCTACTCGGGAGGCTGAGGCAGGATAATTGCACGAACCCAAGAGGTGGAGGCTGCAGCAGTGAGCTGAGAATGCACCACTGCACTCCAGCCTAGGCAACAGAGTGAGACTCTGTCTCAAAAAAAAACAAAAACAAAAACAAAAACAAAAAAGTGAGAGAGGGAGAGAGAGAAAATAAATGTTAATGTAAACTGGGCAAATTATTGATTGATAGGTAACCTGCAAGTTATTTTCTTAAGGGAATATTATGATATTTATGTTGTTTTGTATCCAGTAAATGACACAGTTTTCTTTCTTTATTCTGCGTATAAAGAGAAAGCAAGCAGAGATTTGCTTGGCATCCCATCTTAAGTGAAAGTAAACTTTGCTATGAAGCTCTGGTTTCTCACAGCTGTACCATATTCTACTAAAACTGAAGTAATAGGTGAAAGAGGGATAAATGTGCGTATATAATTAGAACGATCCTTTATCATCCTGAACGATTCTGTGTGCTGAAAAGGCAGTGATAAAATAAGGGCCTCAGCAGACATCAAAAACATAAATAAGCTTCCTAATAACAGTACGCTAGGATTAACCCCAGGACGTCTGCGTAAGTTTCTTGTCCCAGAAATATTATGGAAAATACTCACGTGAGGAGGAGATTGGAAGAACAATATTAGTATCCTTTTAAAAGAGGCAGGTCTTCCGTCAAGTCTCCTCAGAAATATAGAGTAATTTGAAGGGAGCTACGGACACTATGAAAACATGCACAGACTGGATCTCAAGGAAAGCTTCAGACTGGCCTGGTTTGGACGGAGAGTCTGGAGTGGTGCAGACACGAGGAAGGTGACTCCATGGAACGACTCTTTGTGTGGGATAATAAAGGGGCCAGTAGAATATAAAGGGCGGGAACTTGATAAAGGACACTGTTAGCTGCACGTTAAAGTGCAAGCTGGCATTCTTGTTATTCCTTTTTCTCTCCCCAGTTGCACAAAGGAACCCTTCAGTTATTCTGAGCCAGGAACTAGAATCTGAATATATCTCTATTCCTGATAGGAAAAGGACTTAGAAGATGCTTGAAGAACTATTAGCCATTTTTTTTGTTGTTGTGCTTATTTTCCTGCCTATCTTCACTCTGTTTCTTTTATAAAATTTACCTCCCTCCCTGATCTGTGATTCAGAGGAATAGCATCAGAATGAGTTTCCACGGGAGTAGTATCATCAGCTTCCTCTCATTTGCTCACATCACGTACTCTATGTGCTGGGCAGGGATCTAAGATGTGGGCCGGGTTGATAAAGAGTGTTGATGATGCCATGAACATGAAGAAGAATGGTGGCATTGGCTGTGCTGTCCATTTTCCAACCCTGCCTCTTTAAAAATATGCCTAAGGACAAACATGATTTAAAAACCTATTGTAGATCTCATATGTCATGGAGCCTAATGCGAGGGATCTGGAACTTACAACCAGGCTAGCCTTAAATCACAGGGACTACAGCTGATGACATACTTAAGGGAATCTGTTCGGATGCCTTTGAAAATCCTCAGTCTCGGTAACAGTGCTTAACATTTATTAAGCATTTATAAACAGGTACTGTTCTGAGTTGTTTATATGTATTATCTTTTTAAAAAATCTTCAGAGCAGCCTTAGGAACTAGGTGCTTTATAAGTCAGGAAACAGGCTTAAAGAAATGAAGTAATTGTTCTTGGTTACAAAACATCCCTAAATCCTTTGCTGTTCTATAATGTCCCTAATTGAGATAAAGATGCAAAATAGCCAGGTAGGGACAGTTACCAGTTCATAAACTGCTCTTTCATACTCCTGAGTACTGATACTAACATATTCAAATACTGACTTCGCATTTTGCATACACTGTCTCATTTAATCTCCGCAATGATTCTATTTGGTAGCTGCTGTTGATATTCTTAAACAGTGACTGGTAGGTTCAATGGCAGATAAAACTGAATTTACACACACCAAGGGACAATTGTTGCAATTATCTTTCATAATCACATTTAGAAGATCACCTTTTTGAGAACACAAAACAAGTAGGCAAGACATTGAAGGCCCATGTTCATTTCTGATAATGGAACCATCCAGTAAACTGTGCTATCATGTTGGTATAGAGGTAAACATTTTGTAAATGTCATTTGTCTTTATAATTATAATGTATGATTTCATTTCTCTTTTGCCAGTTTTTTTAATGTTATTCTAAGGGCCAAAATCAGAAATGGAAATTAGAATATGAGCCAGGAGGAGATCTTCCATCAGCTACGTCTCCACTCACTCACATAAATTTTCTCTTGAGAATCTAGCTCAAGTTGATTTATTTTTATTAGAACTTTAAATCACCATTTCTGTTTTTGCCCTGTGAGGCCAAATCTCACTATGTTTATCCTTACTCCATTTGCTAGAGAATTCACATACTGCTCAGTAATTCACACAAATAGGCAACAGATTACAAAAATAATTCTCCAAATTCATACATTACTGTTAGTGATGGAGTAATGTCTGGCTACTTCCACCATTTCTAAAATGCATCCTCTTTGGAAAGGTAAGAACTATGCTTCTTAATTCCTGTAATTTGTTCTGCTCCTTCACCTGAAAGATAATGTGAATCCTGGGAATAAGTTTCTATTGCCAGAAACTAAGTCATTTCTGCACAATATTTTTAAAAAGAATATGTTTTATGACTAACTGGCAGAAAAGAGAATGAGGACTAAGTACCAAATAAAAACACCTAAAATTTCTAAGTATGACTTTAACTGTAACTGAAATAGAAGATAAAGATAGTAACCCCGATGTTCTAGTAAGCAAGGGCTTTGGACTGCCAGAGACCAAGGTTCAAATCCTGTGACGACTTTTAACCAACTGGGTGACTCTAGCAGGTTGTATAGTCTTTGTAAGATTGTTTACTTGTCCATAACATTGAGAACATAAGAGCCCAGGGTTGTAGAGATCGTTAAATGAGATAATATGCATGATGTTTCTGGCACAATTTCTAGGACACAGTGGTTCAGGAAGGACTAGTTCTTTTCTTGGAACTGCCTTATCCATCAAAAAGAAGTGTAAGATTTAATTCATTTTCTCCCAACCCCTAATACTTCAGTAAAGAGCCCTTTCCTTACCAAACCAAACTAAACCAAAACCAAAGAAAACACACACACACACACACACACACACACACACACACACACCAGAAACAAACACAACCAAATTCTCTGCTCTGTGCAGGAGGGCAGCCCTATTCTTTGGTGGTGGATGTTGATATCCACCTTAGGGTAGATAGAAGGGTTGTCAAGTTTTATATTTCCAAGGTTATTGGCAATCAATGTATCCAATCACCTTTAATTGCTTGGCCTTTCTCTTTCCTTGATAAAAGCAAATAAATGTCCCCGTGGGGATCTCTCTACACACACACACACACACCTTTCTCTTCAAAAATATCTTATTTGAAACTATTAGAAAAATTATTCTTCTTAAGGGATGGTAAAGCACGGGTCACTGTATGGAAGCACTCCATCTGAAAATAGTCTGAGGCAGAGAAACCAATGAGTGTAGCATGCACACATATATACATACCCAGGAGGAGCACAGACAAGCAGCATCTAAGTCGGCCTCGCTCCAGAGAATCATAGACGCTATCCAGCATGAAGGTCTGAGTGACTTAGCTGGGAAAAAATGTAGATAAAACATGCCACTGAGAGACAAAGTCATGCATAAAGACACTGTACTATGAGAGAGATTCAAGGTTTTGGAGATAAAAAGAAGTTAAGAATGACTGGAGAGACAAATTGTGAACAAGGTTGTGATCTCACATAATTTTGTTTAAATGTTTAAATTTATTTCAAAATCCACATCTCTTAACTGCAAAACTAAGTTGTAACATCAAAAGTAAATTAGTAAGGCAGATAATAACTAACTTATGAGGCAAAAGAACTGGAATCTGAATAATATACCTATTCAAGAAAATAATATGGGATATAATTATTTAAAAAATGTGGTATTGAGCAGAATCTACTACAATTCTATTAGGTTCAAATTCTTTGTAGGTAAAGAGAGACATACATTGTTACTTATATAATTTTATTTAAACTGTCCTCTTTTGTATATGTAAAATGTCCCCTGCTCTCCCCTTCTGATCTGTATCTTTCCCTTCTTTAAACTCCGTCAGGCACCCTCCTGCACAGACCTATGGGTATGTTCTTTCTACCTGAGCCTGACCCACCATTATGATTTGTGTGGTCCACAAATGCGGTGGGTAATTTTCTTTATTAATATACATCATGTCCATACATGAGGAGACTTCCTCAAGTGAGAGAAACTCTATGTATCTGGGAATTAACCTGGTAGGACATCTTCAGGGCCAGTTATTAATCTTCAGGGCCTTGCATGCCTATGGCCCCTGGAATGCATAATTTTAGTTGATCTGTTTTCTGGACACAAAGCACTTCTTCCCCTGTATATTTTCTTCACATATATATATATATTTATTTTCAATTTTATTCTAGATTCTATCCTAGGCACAGGAAGAGAGTTTCAATCAAAGGCATCATCCGGATAATTTCTAGTTTGAAATCTCATCTCTCTATGTGTCCTTTTCTATCCTGTGTTGCAGTTATTATAAACAAACATTGCAGTAAAAATGAACACAGATTTTGGAGACAGCCCCCCCTGGAGTGAAATTGAAGCTCAAACATTGATACATCTATGAATTTTCAATATGTGTTTAACCCCTCCAAATCTCAGTGTTCTTATTTTATAAATGGAAATACTAACACTGACTTTATGTCATCTGTTAAACAACATAAGGCACACAAACTGCCTCATCCATTGCATAGAAATAAGTCACAAATATTGGCTTTACCTTCCTCCTACTCACCTGAATACTTCTTGAGGGCAGCAGCCTTTTGTGGTTTGATCTAAATATTTTTAAAGCACTCTGCTGCATACTAAAATAGTGGAGATTCAATAAAAAGTAGAGATGAATAGCAAGATACACACACACACACACACACACACACACACACACAGGGAAGAATTAACTTAGTCACTGACAGTTTGGAATATATGGAAGGGCTAAGAGCAGGTGGAGGATGAGGAGAGAGAGAGAATGCGGGAGAGAGAGTGCGTGTCTCTGATGGGTACTGAGACTGAGATGTCAAATTAGGTCAAACTTCATCATTTGACCAAAGTTGGGTTTTATGTGTCATAATTTGAATAAGATTCTGAAATGCATTTTATTATTTGGTGGAGAGAAGAGGATTGAATTCCTTTCAGAACCAAGATCACAGTCTGGTTACAACCTCAAAACCAGATGTGCCTGTGGGACTTCTTTCAGGAGCCCATGCTGTTCTCAGCTGGATCACACGGCCCTGGGGGAGGGTATTTGGTATGGCATGATAGCAGGAAGTTTTACTTTGATCCTCAAACTGGTGACTTGTCTCAATTAGGAGATTCTGTCCTGATGTGCTCTAGTCACCCAAACTACACTCTCTCTAGAATTAATCATTTTCCCAGGTGCCCCTGATGCTATAGTTAAATATTTCCTGTGGCTATGGAAATCATATGGCACAGTAACTAATTACAGGTTATAATAATAAAAAGGGAATAGAGAAATAGCCCTAGAATAACTACTGAGCAGTCAGAATCAGGGGTGGACTTAAGCTAATTGGCTTCCTGACAGAGTTCTTCTTCAGGGTCTCCAGGTGGCCTTTTATTTTAATGAATGTTTGCTAAGATTAGAGGCTTCTTAAAGCCCCCAGCTACAGTGTGGAATGGCTGAAGAAAATAAACTTTTTAACAGGCCCGCAAGTTTCTGGACTCAAACAGAATGTCGTGTAAGAAAGTACAGAAGTTTTAATTATTTTACTTACTCAATTTCTCCTATAACTAGGGACAAGTGGCCTTAATGGGTAATATGAAGCTGATGCTCAGAAATGTTTGCTCTTCCCAGCAATTTTTAGGTTTTAGGCCAAGTGTCCCAATGCCTAAACCTGAGACTCTACCTATGATATCACACAGCCGATCATCAAGAAATGCTTATTGTTTTAATTACCTATGAAACTTATATTCAATTCTGTCATTGTTTTCGTTAATTTTCTATATTTGTTTTAATCATATAACTGGTCAAACACAGATATATAAAGCAGAGATCTTATCTTGAAGAACCCCTTATCCTCTGGTTGCCCTAATAATATATATTCAAAAAGTATCTAACAGCATATTCTGAACTAGATAAATTGTAGAAAGTAGTTATACAGAGCTAAGCACAGGCTGTGATTCTAAGGGACATTTTCTCAACGGACATGGCATTTAAGTGAATCTTTTAAATAAATGCAATTTAGATGAGTAGAAAAATGGAATAAATTTTGCTTACAAGCCTGGAATATATGTCTATTGATGCAGAATCTTGAATGGTGAAATGGGAGAGGTCAGTTTGGGTCCATTAGAGACTTCAACCTGGGAAGAAGACAGAAGTAAGAGTGGCCAATGTGGAATGTCAGACAAAGAAGGCTTCAATTTGAGTTCAATAGATTTTTATCCTGTGGGTAAAAGGGAGATATCGTCCATAGTTCATAGGAGAAACAACTTTGGAAGGTAATTCTGGCATGAATATGCTGATCATGAATTTGAATGAAGGGACTAAAGTTGGGGCTTCAGATTATATGAAGCCTCTAATGGTCCACAAGATGGCCCCATGGAGATCTAAATGAGGGAAGGACATAGCAATAAGAGAGGGATTCTTGATATGTAATAAAAGATAGCCTCTGTGCCTGCACTCTTATCAAGGGTTCGTGCTTTTTCTTGTTTTCTATGCTCATGAAGCTTTATGCATGTTGTGTAGATGATGGGCACTGATCAAATATTTTTAATGCAGAAAGAGAGATCAATTCAAAGAAAGGAGTATTGAGTTAAGGCAGGAGGACTTGGTTCTATGTTTTGGATTTATCACTTACTGGCCATGTAACCAAGAGAAAATGCAATACTCTTCTATGTGTTTATATCTTGGCTTCTCTTATCATTCAAATATAAATAATTTCCGCGCTACAGCTTCAATCCAAGTTTCTCCAAAATTCAAGACAATTACAGTTGCCTACTTTTTCTAACAGCTCCAGTCTGGTAACCACAGACATCTCAGAATTAATAGATCAAAAAAGAAAAAGAATAGTTCTCTCTCTTCCTTCTCATCACCACCAAAAGCCTACCTGTCCTCCTGTACTCTTTATCCTGAAATAGAAACTACTTTACCTCAAACCTTTTCTTTCTCAGAGGAATTTGTACCTCAAATAGTTGGGGAAAAATGAAATTTATATTAGAAGGCTAAAAATGATTAAAAACTGATTGGGGCCGGGTGCGGTGGTTCACGCCTGTAATCCCAGCACTTTGGGAGGCTGACGTGGGCAGATCATGAGGTCAGGAGATCAAGACCATCCTGGCTAACACACTGAAACCCTGTCTCTACTAACAATACAAAAAAATTAGCTGGGCGTGGTGGCAGGTGCCTGTAGTCCTAGCTACTTGGGAGGCTGAGTCAGGAGAATGTTGTGAATCTGGAAGGCGGAGCTTGCAGTGAGCTGAGATTGCACCACTGCACTCCAGCCTGGGTGACAAGGCGAGACTCCATCTCAAAAACAAACAAACAAACAAAAAATTGATTGGCTAACTCTTCCTAAGGCAACAATAATACTGCTGTAATCCAAATGTTTGTGTTTCCTCAATATTCATACATTGGAATATTAACCCCCAAGATAATATTAGGAGGCAGGGCCTTCTGAGAGGTGATTAGGTCTTGAGGGTGAAGCTCTCATGAAGGGGATTAGTGCCTTTTTGAAGGAGATCCCAGAGAGCTATCTTGCCCCTTCCGCCGTGTGAGGGCACAGCCAAAAGATGCCATCTATGAGGAAGCATGCCTTCACAGACACTAATATCACCTTGATCTTGAACTTCCCAGTCTCCAGAACCTTGAGGAATAAGTTTTTGCTATTTACACGTTACCTAGTTTAAGATATTTTATTTTATATCAGTCTGAACAAACTATGACAAATACCTTATATTCGGATGTCACTGTACAATCTATAAAATGTGTTTTCAAAGATCCCACGGCTTAATCATGACAAAATGATTAATTTTAATGATAAAATTGAGTCTGTAATGAGAGGTTATCAAGAAAAAAACAATGTTAGGGTTAGGAAAACCACCAAACATCAATTTTGCTTCAATATCCACATACCCAACTGCCTTTTTTTTAACTAAAAATATTCTGGACCTAATTACCTCATGTTTTTAATATCGTACAGCTGTTTCCTAAGCATGGACTTACAAAATATCAAAATATCACATGTATCCCATAAATAAGTATGACTCTTCTGTATCCATAAAAATTTTAGAAGAAAAAGAAGAAGGAATTTTTGTCTAATGTTCACTGTATCTACATGTGATTCATAAGTAAAAAGGTGCACAAACACACAGACATACACACCCTTATGCATAAGCAGCTGAAACAGGTACCTTCCAAACATAAAACTCCAGGAGGCCATATGACAGCATAGACTGAGGACACTAGGCATTGTCTTACGATTTAGGAAACTACATTCATTCTCTATATTTTCTTCTGCTATGTTTTCCATACTTTTTGCTTACAAATCTCAAAGCATCTGAACAATATCTGAGTCTGTATAATCTCAGGGATCACAAAATGAGAAATTTAATGGGGCACAAGATACAAAAGGAACAAAAAATTGAGTTCCCCTTTGAATGAATATAGACAATGCATTTTTGTCTGTTGTCGTAGACCCAGAGAAGAATGAATGCCTACAAAAATTTTGAGAAGTTGTTATTACCATATCTGTCCCCTGTTAGTGGTTACATGAAGAATTAGGCCAATTAGATTATGACCTCTCATATTATTTTTTAAAATTTATTTTAATGGCTTTATGATATAATTTTTATACCATAAATCTTACTACTAATTTCAAAGGTAAAATGCAATTTTTTAAATATGTTCACAAAATCTTTGCAACTAGTATCTCAATCTAATTTTATCTTGTGATTTTCAGTTCTAGGGTATTATAAATTATTTTTGTATTCTCTTTCTTAAATTGATTACTCTATAATTTTTAAGTTTTTAGCATAATTCTTGAGACCCTGGGCTCAGGTTTTTATAATTAGAAGTGCTTGTTAGAAAAGCAAATTCATGGGTTACACCCCCAGATATTGCAAGTTAATACATTTTGGATTGGTTCCAAATCACCATTTGTTTATTTGTTTTTACCAATAAACCTTAGGATAGCCAGGTGGTATTTCCGTGGATGCTTTAGCCAATTCTATTAAAAAGTCTCCCTGGGCACAAGAAAACACCCTTCCAAAGAATAAGAACATTTCTGCCTCTTAGCCTGAATTACCCATTTTTTGCATTTGGCCACAGAGCTGCCAAATATCTGCCATAAGACATTAGAAAAAAAGTCCCAAACGACAGAAATTAGAGAAAATTATTGAAAATGTGAAGTTTGCAGAACCTGTCTGACGTGGGGATGAATGAGAGGCCTAGGGTTTTGGCACAGGAAAATTCTGATGATTCATAGGGATAATGCCAGGCATTTGAGTCGTCAATTAGTTTTTTGCCAGGCTGTTTGCAAGGTAGAAGAAGGACCTCAATTACAATCCTATGGTCAGTGATTTACCAAGTAAAGTATGAACTCTGATCATACCATTGTGTGTGTGATACACACACACACACACACACATATCCATCAGTTTTAATAGGTTGCAAAAATATTTAGTCCACTCAGGATCCAGCCTGAGTGCATGATTCAGAAGCCCCTCACACATAGGACATACTTCGTGTTTTCCATACAGGACTTACGTGAATAAGCTGGGTTGAGCAGCATGTTGAGATGTTTCAGTAACTCATCCAGCTCTTGATCATGAGAGAGTGCTCATTAGCAGCTCTGTGAGGCTTTCATTTTTAGCAATTCCAGAAACTAAAGTCAAGAGAGGTGCATGAGACAAAGTGGGCGTGGCAAGCCTTACCATGGTTGGAGTCCTGTATTAGATTCCAGAAGACCTGGCTTTTCTACCTCCTACTCTGCAAGAAATGTTTACGGCTAACATGTATTACGAACTTTTACTCTAAAATCTCTGCACCATACTACCCTGCCTGACACATTAGAGGACTCAGTTGTCTTATCTGTCTATAGCTAAAATATACATTTGTTATTATAGTGTTATGATGGGCTCAAATAAAAAAGAATACATGAAAATGCTTACAAGATTATGTGATGCAATACAAAAACAACATGGTAAACATATATATATGCAAAGGCAAGCCAGGTTATGTGGAGAGAAGGATCCCTTCTACATGGTGCAGGCACCATTGAGTTCCATGGAAAGTGAGAATGTTGATCCAGAAATGTAGAAATCTTACATTTTAAAAGAAGCCAGAAATCTATAACTTTAATGTAAAATCTGAGTTTTAAATATTACCTCCCAAAAGTTATTCAGGTAAAACAACAAAATCTCTAGGTCTGGCTTGAGAGATCTGTACCAAATTTATGGGAAATCTTGGTATAAGGAGCCCTTGAACAGTAGGATGGAGGCTAATACGATTACATGAATTTGTGGAAGTCAGTTAAGCTCCTGGTGCTTCAACTGCCTAATCTGTAAAATGGTTATGACAACAGGAATTTGAGCCAAATGTTCTCTCAATGATTTTTACCCCCACCCAGTTCCAACTACAAAATCTTTGATTCTCATATTAATAGCAATGGTCTTTGTCTTTAGTATCCTACATTATGATTAAGGAGATAGAAAATAGATGAAAAAATGTGGAAAATTCTTTTACAGCAGCCTAGACAGCTACAAAAATGCCCCATTCCCTCCCAAATTAACATAGGTCTTTACTTGCCAAGGAAAGGAGTAATTAGAACATGGAAAGGGAAAATTCCAAAGAGGATTACTTGTTAGAGAACAGAAAGGACACAGAAAACTGAGACTCTAGATGAGGAAGTATTTGGCAAGAGCATTTCGATTGGGTAGATAAAAAAATGCTGGGTTTCATGGGTTGACTCTTTGATTATACAATAACCTTAAAGCAATGAAGTCTAGGGAGGTTATGATAGGTGTTTTCAAGTTTCCATAGAGCAGTAAAATGGGAAGAGAAATTAAATTTGTTCTTTCTAAACCTAGTGGTAAAATTAGCATCAGTGAGTGGAATATACTGGGTCCAGATTTGGTTGGATATTAGGATGCATTCTCAAAACTATTCAGTATGGACAAGCCTCCTTCAACAGGTGAAGAATGTCTTCCAGTGGAGATTTGTAAATAGTGTTTAAAGCAGCATTTGGTGGTAATATTACAAAATGGATTTTAACATTAGACATAGTGAGATGGGGAGACTGGAATAGGAATGAGAAGCTGGAGATGAGGCATCCTTGGCTTTTTCTGAGTTCATCCAGATGTCCTCATTTCAAATCAGAGTGCTTAGAAGAATATTATAAGCAGATTATTCTTAAAGCCTGTTCCAGCCCTGAGATTATCTTTAAAAATATTATATCTAGCATATACTGTAGGTCCAGTCACTGTGATAATTTATTAACATTCATTATATTATCTTACCTGTATCGCATCCCTCTGGGACATTTTAGAATTTACAGGTGAGAAAAGTGGAGGCTTGTATGACTATTATGAGGTTAGGTAAGCTGGTTAAGTGATGAAGTAGAATTTTTATTCTAGATGATTTTGACTTCAAAGTCTGTTAATCACTACATGTACTGCACACAGGAAGTGTGTGTTTCTGTGTGCCTACAAAACATAGTGTGCTCTTGGAGACTGCAAGAAACATGTGCCCCCAGGCAAAGAACAATATCTATGAGCAGAACAATATTTGTGAGCAGAACACCTAAAGGGAATATGTAAGATTGTCAGGTTCCCAACCTACCAGTGTAATTTCAGCTGGCTTCTGTGAGTTTATGGGAAAAATTAATTCAAGGGGCAAGGAAAAGGCACAATAGCAAGAAAGCAAAGGAAAAACATGAGAAAGATTTATTTTTGAAATACAATGATATGTATACAATTAATGCTCTGGGTTGCCTGCCCATGTGTAATGCAAGTCTCCTCTCAATGGAATAGAGTTTTCTCAGATTGAGCAGGCTGGACATATAAAACAATCCAATAATAAAAACACAATAAGGGTGACCTCTTCCAGAGCAGAGGGCAGTGCCTACAGTGCTATAAATTCCAATATCCAGTGCCTCCATATCACAGTAAGGCAGAGTGGCACTTTGTGATGAACCAGCAGCTCCACTTACCTCTTTATTCCCTACCCAGGATAGGAAAATGGAAATTAACAAGTCATATTGTTTCTTTCCATTCCAACCTGACTGCATTTTTCTAAATTAAAATGGACCCTGGGTAAGTAGAGGTCAGTCTAGCCTTCACACTTTCTTAATTATCAGCAAATCGACATCAAGCTGTCTCTGCTTCCAGCTCTTTTTACCAAATCAAGATGCTTGACGATACCATCAGTATGGGCCAGTGAAGTAGAGAATGCGTATATTCAATATCGGAGGACAGAGGGAAGAGGAAATTATTATTTAGCTCAGAATATTTATGTTATATGCATAATAGCACTGTAAATATAGTCTTCACTAGGATTAATGTTATACTATTTAACTCTAGAGATAATGGCTGTTCTGCACAAAACAATGAGACAACTGTGTTGTGTGTTTCTGTTTACTTAGAGGTTTTCACTCCTTCAGATATAGAAGTGTTACAAATCTGATAGCCTTTATGACACCTTATGGTACTGTCTCTTAGCTGGGTCTTTGTCTATGTTGATATTTTTTATGGCCCAGAATGTATATACCCTCTAGGGAGTTTGGGTAGATTTTCAGTGATAAATATAATTAAAAGTAAAAGGGAAGAAAGGCATTAGTAGAACAATTAATTGACAATTAAAACAGATCAGGAAAAATATAAGTTAAGCGTGGTTCAGCAGTATTTGCAAAAGACTTATGTCAAGAATATAGTAGGGACTGATTAAATTATTCATAGAGTTTGGCAACTAATTGGATGAGAAAAAGTTAAATTTGAAATGTACATCTATTTAAGATAGAGACACAAGAAAATGTTGATGAATCTGTAAATTACTTTTTATTGTAGTACTGCAAACGGTACAATTAAATATTAAGTGTGATTTTCAGGCTTGGCATGGTGGCTCACACCTGTAATCCTAGGATTTTGGGAGGACAAGGCAGATGGATTGTTTGAGCTCAGGAGTTTGAGACCAGCCTGGGCAACATGGTGAAACCCCGTCTCTGCAAAAGACACAAAAACTAGTTGGGCGTGGTGGTGCCTGCCTGTAGTCCCAGCTACTCAGGAGGCTGAGATGGGAGACCACTTGAACCTGGGAGGTCAAGGCTGCACTGAGCTTAGATTATGCCACTGCCCTCCAGCCTGGGTAACAAAGTGCCACCTGATTAAAAAAAATAAAAATTGTTTTAGGACCACAATATAAGCACAATTAAACTTTATAATTGAGACAAATGTAGATTCACAGCATTTGTAAGAAATAATAAAAAGATTACATATAAACAGTTTTCTGAAAGGTAATATTTTGTAAAATGATAGATCACAAGAACAATATTGACATTAACACAGTTTAGATACAGAACAGCTCCATCACCATAAGAATTCCTCATTTGCTCTCTGATAGCCACAAACAATTTCCTTTGAACATTTATGTACAAGTTTTCATGTGATGGTATATTTTTGTTTTTCTGGAATAAATGTCCAAAGATGCCTTTAGCTTTTATTGCACTGCATGGTAATTAGACGTTTAGTTCTATAAGAAATTGCAAAACTGTTTTCCAGAGTGGCTGACCATTTTACATTTCCATCTGTAATCTATGAATGACCCAGTTTCTCTACAATCTGGCTAGTATTTGTGGTTGCCACTTTTTAATTTTATTTTTTTAGCTATTCAGATATGTATGTGTGATATCCCATTGTGGTTTCAATTTGCATTTCTCTGGTGGCTAATGATGTTGAACATCTTCCTATGTACTTATGTGCCATCTGTAATTACATCTTTGGCAAAATGCCTGTTTATGTCTTTTGCCCATATTCTAATTGGATTGATTTTTTTTTCACTAATAATTTTATTTATTTATTTTTTTGAGATGGAGTTTCACTCTGTTGCCAGATCAGAGTGGTGTAGTAGTTTGATCTCGGCTCACTGCAACCTCTGCCTCCCAGGTTCAAGCAATTCTCCTGCCTCAGCCTCCCAAGTAGCTGGGAATACAGGCACATACCACCAAGCCCAGCTAATTTTTGTATTTTTAATAGAGACGGAATTTCACTATGTTGGCCAGGATGGTCTCAATCTCTTGACCTCGTGCTCTGCCCACCTCGGCCTCCCAAAGTGCTGGGATTACAGTCATGAGCCATCATACCTGGCCTTCACTGTTAAGTTTTAAGAGGCCTGTATACATTCCAGATACTAGTACTTTGTTGGCTATGTGGCTGGCAAATACCTTCTTTTTTTTATTATTATACTTTAAGTTTTAGGGTACATGTGCACAATGTGCAGGTTTGTTACATATGTATCCATGTGCCATGTTGGTGTGCTGCACCCATTAGCTCGTCATTTAGCATTCAGTATATCTCCTAATGCTGTCCCTCCTCCCTACCCCCGACCTGACAACAGTCCCCGGTGTGTGATGTTCCCCTTCCTGTGTCCATGTGTTCTCATTGTTCAATTCCCACCTATGAGTGAGAACATGCGGTGTTTGGTTTTTTGTCCTTGCGATAGTTTACTGAGAATGATGGTTTCCAGTTTCATCCATGTCCCTACAAAGGACATGAACTCAACCTATTTTACGGCTGCGTAGTATTCCAGGGTGTATATGTGCCACATTTTCTTAATGCAGTTTATCATTGTTGGACATTTGGGTTGGTTCTAAGAATTTGCTATTGTGAATAGTGCCACAATAAACATATGTGTGCATGTGTCTTTATAACAGCATGATTTATAGTCCTTTGGGTATATACCCAGTAATGGGATGGCTGGGTCAAATGGTATTTCTAGTTCTAGATCCCTGAGGAATCGCCACACTGACTTCCACAATGGTTGAACTAGTTTACAGTCCCACCAACAGTGTAAAAGTGTTCCTATTTCTGCACATCCTCTCCAGCACCTGTTGTTTCCTGACTTTTTAATGATGGCCATTCTAACTGGTGTGAGATGGTATCTCATTGTGGTTTTGATTTGCATTTCTCTGATGGCCAGTGATGATGAGCATTTTTTCATGTGTTTTTTGACTGCACAAATGTCTTCTTTTGAGAAGTGTCTGTTCATGTCCTTTGCCTACTTTTTGATGGGGTTGTTTGTTTTTTTCTTGTAAATTTGTTTGAGTTCGTTGTAGATTCTGGATATTAGCCCTTTGTCAGATGAGTAGGTTGCGAAAATTTTCTCCCATTCTGTAGGTTGCCTGTTCACTCTGATGGTAGTTTCTTTTGCTGTGCAGAAGCTCTTTAGTTTAATGAGATCCCATTTGTCAATTTTGGCTTTTGTTGCCATTGCTTTTGGTGTTTTAGACATGAAGTCCTTGCCCATGCCTATGTCCTGAATGGTATTGCCTAGGTTTTCTTCTAGGGTTTTTCTGGTTTTAGGTCTAACATGTAAGTCTTTAATCCATCTTGAATTGATTTTTGTATAAGGTGTAAGGAAGGGATCCAGTTTCAGTTTTTTACATATGGCTAACCAGTTTTCCCAGCACCATTTATTAAATAGGGAATCCTTATCCCATTGCTTGTTGTTGTCAGGTTTGTCAAAGATCAGATAGTTGTAGATATGTGGCATTATTTCTGAGGGCTCTGTTCCGTTCCATTGATCTATGTCTCTGTTGTGGTACCAGTATCATGCTGTTTTGGTTACTGTAGCCTTGTAGTATAATTTGAAGTCAGGTAGCATGATGCCTCCAGCTTTGTTCTTTTGGCTTAGGATTGACTTGGTGATGTGGGCTCTTTTTTGGTTCCATATGAACTTTAAAGTAGTTTTTTTCCAATTCTGTGAAGAAAGTCATTGGTAGCTTGATGGGGATGGCATTGAATCTATAAATTACCTTGGGCAGTATGGCCATTTTCACGATATTGATTCTTCCAACCCATGAGCATGGAATGTTCTTCCATTTGTTTGTATCCTCTTTTATTTCATTGAGCAGTGGTTTGTAGTTCTCCTTGAAGAGGTCCTTCACATCCCTTGTAAGTTGGATTCCTAGGTATCTGATTCTCTTTGAAGCAATTGTGAATGGGAGTTCACTCATGATTTGGCTCTCTGTTTGTCTGCTATTGGTGTACAAGAATGCTTGTGATTTTTGCACATTGATTTTGTATCCTGAGACTTTGCTGAAGTTGCTTATCAGCTTAAGGAGATTTTGGGCCGAGACAATCGGGTTTTCTAGATATACAATCATGTCATCTGCAAACAGGGACAATTTGACTTCCTCTTTTCCTAATTGAATACCCTTTATTTCCTTCTCCTGCCTGATTGCCCTGGCCAGAACTTCCAGCACTATGTTGAATAGGAGTGGTGAGAAAGGGCATCCCTGTCTTGTGCCAGTTTTCAAAGGGAATGCTTCCAGTTTTTGCCCATTCAGTATGATATTGGCTGTGGATTTGTCATAGATAGCTCTTATTATTTTGAGATACATCCCATCAGTATCTAATTTATTGAGGGTTTTTAGCATGAAGCATTGTTGAATTTTGTCAAAGGCTTTTTCTGCATCTGTCGAGATAATCATGTGGTTTTTGTCTTTTGTTCTGTTTATATGCTGGATTACATTTACTGATTCGCGTATGTTGAACCAGCCTTGTATCCCAGGGATGAAGCCCACTTGATCATGGTGGATAAGCTTTTTGACGTGCTGCTGGATTCAGTTTGCCAGTATTTTATTGAGGATTTTTGCATCAATGTTCATGAAGGATATTGGTCTGAAATTCTCTTTTTTGGTTGTGTCTCTGCCAGGCTTTGGTATCAGGATGATGCTGGCCTCATAAAATGAGTTAGGGAGGATTCCCTCTTTTTCTATCAATTGGAATAGTTTCAGAAGGAATGGTACCAGTTCCTCCTTGTACCTCTGGTTGCATTCGGCTGTGAATCCATCAGGTCCTGGACTCTTTTTGGTTGGTAAGCTATTGATTATTGCCACAATTTCAGAGCCTGTTATTGGTCTATTCAGAGATTCAACTTCTTCCTGGTTTAGTCTTGGGAGGGTGTATTTGTCGAGAAATTTGTCCTTTTCTTCTAGATTTTCTATTTTATTTGCGTAGAGGTGTTTGTAATATTCTCTGATGGTAGGTTGTATTTCTGTGGATCGATGGTGATATCCCCTTTATCATTTTTTATTGCATCTATTTGATTCTTCTCTCTTTTCTTCTTTATTAGTCTTGCTAGCAGTCTGTCAATTTTGTTGATCTTTTCAAAAAACCAGCTCCTGGATTCGCTGATTTTTTGAAGGGTTTTTTGTGTCTCTATTTCCTTCAGTTCTGCTCTGATTTTAGTTATTTCTTGCCTTCTGCTAGTTTTGAATGTGTTTGCTCTTGCTTCTGTAATTCTTTTAATTGTGATGTTAGGGTGTCAATTTTGGATCTTTCCTGCTTTCTCTTGTGGGCATTTAGTGCTATAAATTTCCCTCTACACACTGCTTTGAATGTGTCCCAGAGATTCTGGTATGTTTTGTCTTTGTTCTCATTGGTTTCAAAGAACATCTTTATTTCTGCCTTCATTTCATTATGTACCCAATAGTCATTCAGGAGCAGGTTGTTCAGTTTCCATGTAGTGGAGCGGTTTTGAATGAGTTTCTTAGTCCTTAGTTCTAGTTTGATTGCACTGTGGTCTGAGAGACAGTTTGTTATAATTTCTGTTCTTTTACATTTGCTGAGGAGAGCTTTACTTCCAACTATGTGGTCAATTTTGGAATAGGTGTGGTGTGGAGCTGAAAAAAATGTATATTCTGTTGATTTGAGTTCTGTAGATGTCTATTATGTCCGCTTAGTGCAGATCTGAGTTCAATTCCTGGGTATCCTTGTACAAATATATTCTTTCAATCCGTAATGTGTCTTTTCATCCTTTTCCCAGAACCTTTTCAAGATCAAAACTGTTATTTTTTTTATTTAATAAACATTAAAAATGTAGAACAGCTTTGAGTTCAGAGGAAAATTGTAATAGTGGTACATATTTTCTGTACCCATTTCTCCCCTGATATTGACACCTCACTTCACTATGGTATATCTATTGTAATTAATAAACCAATACTAATACATTGTTATCAACTAGCACTTGTACTCTATTCAAATGTCCTTAGTATTTACTTTATGTCCTTTTTCTCTTTCAGAATCCCATTCTGATGTCACATTTTATTTTGTCCTCATGTCTCTTTAGCTTCTTGTTGACTATGACATTTAGACTTTCCTTGTTTTTGTATTTATTTATTTATTTGAGAAAGAGTCTGTATCTGTCACCCAGGCTGAAGGGCAGTGGCATTGTTGGTTCATTGTAACCTCTGCCTCCAGAGTTCAAGCGATCCTCCCACCTTAGCCTCCTGAATACCTGGAAATACAGGCACACACCACCATGCTCTGCTAATTTTTATATTTTTGTAGCGATGGGGGACTCACTATATTGCCCAGGTTGCTCTTGAACTCTTGAGTTCAAGTGATCCTCTTGTCTTGTGCTCCAAAATGCTGGAATTACTGGTGTGAGCCACAGCACCCCAGCCAGACTTTTCCTGTTTTTGGTGACTATGGTAGTTTGAAGAAATCTAGTCAGGTATTATGAATGCTTAATTGAGATTTGACGTATTTTTTCTGCATCTTCTGTTGTGTTTATGTGTTTTGGAGGGGAAGACCACAGAAATAAAGTGTTGTTTTCCTATCACATCACATCATGAGTAAATATGATCAATATGGCTTACCAAAGTCAATATGAACCTTGGTCATCAGGCTGAGTTGGTGTTTATTGGGTTTCCCTATTATAAAGTTACTCTCCTCACTCACAAAGGAAGTCACTATGTGCAGACTGCACTTAAGGAGGGAAGAGTTATGTTCAACCTCCCTGATGATAGAATATCTCCACGTGTTAATTAAAATTATTCTGTACAGGAGATTTAAAATATGTTATTTTATCACTTTTTCCCTTTATAAGCTATGCTTTTGTTGTCATGTCTAAGAATGATTTTCCTAGCTGAGGTCCCATCGATTTTCTCCAATGATTGTTTTCTTAAAGTATTATAATATTTCATTTAAGTCTGTTATTCATTTTGAGTTATTCTTATTTAAGATATGACGTTTAAGTTAGGTTTATATTTTCAGCCTGTTCATGTCCCATTGTTTCAACATCATTTGTTAAAAAGGCTATCCTTCCTCTATTGAATTCCTCTATTGAATTCCTTTCATCAAAATCTAATTGGACCTTCTTGTGTGTGAATATATAAGGGTTTTCTCTTCTGTTCCGTTAATCTATTTGTCTATACTTCTACAAAAAGGCCACCCTCTGGACACTTCCTTGATTACTGTAGCTATCTGGGAGGCTTTAATACTGGATATAATAATTTAATAATTAGTAATGCTTCTTATTTCTCCAATGTTATCCTTTTTATTTTTTGTAGTAGTAGAAGTAGTAATTTTAGAGACAGAGTCTCCTTATGTCATCTAGATTGGGATGCAGAGGCACAATCATAGTTTATTGTAACCTCAAAATTCTAGGTTCAAACTCCTTGGCTCAAGCAATCCTTCTATCTCAGCCTCCTGAGTAACTAACTACAGACATATACAACCATAACAGTCTATCACTTTATCCTTTTTTAAAGATTCTTTTAAGCATGCTAGGACCTGAATCTTTCCACATAGACTTTAGAATAAGCTACCCTAAACCTACCAAAAATGCTAGGATTTTCGTATCAATTGAATTAAACCTAGAGATCAGTTTAGAGAAGAATTGACGTATTTACTAAATTAAGTCTTCTAATCCATGAACATGGTATGTGTCTCCATTTATTTAAGTCTATTTTGACTTGAGAAGGCTTTTCTTGGAGATTTTGTTGTCTGCATGTGTTGGCACTTTTGTGCTGGAAGCTTTTAAAACATCTTGTCCAGGATATATAAGATAGAACAAGGAGTAAGAGGACACATCACTATGTCATTCCTCAAGTTCTGGGTTATTTGGGCAATATGCCTTTTTATCCCAACTTTCAGAGTATTCTTCTGCTTGTTATTGTGCTATTCCTGGCATTTTAGGTGTAAGAAAGTGGACCTGGAAGTAATAAGTTATTCTGCACCCATTAGTTCATTACATTAGGTATACTCTAATTGTCCCCCCCCCCCCACCCCCACCCCACAAAACCCGGAAGTCCATGAGTTCTCATTGTTCAATTCCCACCTATGAGTGAGAACATGCGGTGTTTGGTTTTTTGTCCTTGCGATAGTTTACTGAGAATGATGTTTTCCAGTTTCATCCATGTCCCTACAAAGGACACGAACTCATCATTTTTTATGGCTGCATAGTATTCCATGGTGTATATGTGCCACATTTTCTTAATCCAGTCTATTGTTGTTGGACATTTGGGTTGGTTCCAACTCTTTGCTATTGTGAATAGTGCCGCAATAAACATATGTGTGCATGTGTCTTTATAGCAGCATGATTTATAGTCCTTTGGGTATATACCCAGTAATGGGATGGCTGGGTCAAATGGTATTTCTAGTTCGAGATCCCTGAGGAATCACCACACTGACTTCCACAATGGTTGAACTAGTTTACAGTCCCACCAACAGTGTAAAAGTGTTCCTATTTCTCCACATCCTCTCCAGCACCTGTTGTTTCCTGATTTTTTAATGATGGCCATTCTAACTGGTGTGAGATGGTATCTCACTGTGGTTTTGATTTGCATTTCTCTGATGGCCAGTGATGATGAGCATTTCTTCATGTGTTTTCTGGCTGCATAAATGTCTTCTTTTGAGAAGTGTCTGTTCATGTCCTCTGCCCACTTTTTGATGGGGTTGTTTGTTTTTTTCTTGTAAATTTGTTTGAGTTCATTGTAGATTCTGGATATTAGCCCTTTGTCAGATGAGTAGGTTGCAAAAATTTTCTCCCATTCTGTAGGTTGCCTGTTCACTCTGATGATAGTTTCTTTTGCTGTGCAGAAGCTCTTTAGTTTAATGAGATCCCATTTGTCGATTTTGGCTTTTGTTGCCATTGCTTTTGGTGTTTTAGACATGAAGTCCTTGCCCACGCCTATGTCCTGAATGGTATTGCCTAGGTTTTCTTGTAGGATTTTAATGGTTTTAGGTCTAACAT